>NC_053389.1:28017354-28172119 GCF_905171765.1 Bufo bufo | reverse complement strand
TAAAAAAATATATAAAAAAACACAGTAACTACTCACCTTGTCCTGTTCCTGAAGCTCACAGTCCTCTCTTCCCTGCAGGCAAAGATCGCTTTGCAGGACTGTGTGGGTGGAGCCTATGCCGATTACCGGGCTGCAGACTCCGCTCACAGATGCCGGCAGCGCTATTCCTGCCTGCAGGCTGTATGGTGGAAAGGGGAGAAGTCTTCCTGCTTCACAATTCTGTTTTGTCATGTAAGCTCATTTGCATAAACATGGGTATATGGGAAAGACATGTAAATAGTGTTTCAGCTGAAAAACAGATTCTGCTAATTTGCATGTCTTTCCCATATGTCCATGTTTATGCAAATGAGCTTACATGACAAAACAGTATAGAAAGGTCATTGAATATACTGTTAGGACAATTAGAAAACTGAAAATTGTTATGCAGCCCTCCTAAGCAGTGAGAGAGTTAGCTGGCATTCAAATTTTTTTTTACTATTTTTGTCAACATAATCATAATGGTCTAGGTGCGCAGGTCCCCCAAGCCATCCAACTCAGATCAAGCATCTTTGAGGCTTACCAGCTCTCAGTCAGATGAGAGATGGGCTTGAATTTCTCATTGTCCACAAGGCTTGCCATTGTAAAGTATGCTGACTACCAGTCTTATAGATAGTTTGTTGGCTTGCACATACCTGTTTTTTGGCATACAGTCTTTCTGTGATTATATGGTGTTTATTGTATGTTAAAAGTAATGATTAAGGGTAGATAAAATAAAAACTATAAAAAAAAGGTATAGAAGATAAACAGCATAATAAGGATGCGAGATTAGAATATTCACGCTCAAAAGTACTTCCCCGCATGTTTATTGGCTGCTTAGCAGCCAGTCTGGGGAGGAGACTCGAGCGCTCGAGCACACGCGCTGTTTGGCCGAACACTGGGAAGTGCCGAGCATCGCAATGGTGTTTGGCCAAGCATGCTCGCTTAACACTAGAACTAACTAAGACCTTTAAAGAGCAAATAACTTCCTGGTGGGAAGCACAATCCCTATATCAAACACCAGATAGTTCCCAGGGGTCTCAGGATTGCTCTCACTCCAGCAAGCAGATGCAGAAGCTTTACACTAATGAGTAAGTGGGAGAAAGAGGCCACTAAGAGCTCCCTTCTAGAGTTGAGCGGACACCTGGATGTTCGGGTTCAACGGGTTCGGCAGAACTTCACAAAAAAGTTAGAGTTTGGGACCCGAAATTGACCCCGAACCCCATTGAAGTCAATGGGGACACGAACTTTTGAGCACTAAAATGGCTCTAAAAATGTCACGGAAAGGGCTAGAGGGCTGCAAAAGGCAGCAAAATGTGGATAGGCAAAAGGCGGCAAGTGCTCTGCAAACAAATGTGGATAGGGAAATTACTTCAAATGACATAAAATACGTAAAAATTTAAATTAATAATCTTGATCTAGGAGGATGAGGTCCATATGGAGGAGGCGGTGGATGTGGCGGTGTAGGTGGAAGCGGCGGTGGAGGAGGTAGCCTACACTGCTTTTTTGTTATTAATTTTTTTTAATTCGGGTACACCCCAAAACATTGGGAAATATAACCTGTGATAACCCCCTCCAGTCGTGCTAAACACACGTTCAGACAATAAACTGGCTGCAGGGCAGGCCAGCACCTGCAAGGTGTAAAGGGCAAGCTCAGGCCATGTGCCCAATTTGGAGACCCAGAAGTTGAAGGGGGCAGACCCGTCATTCAGTACGTGTAGGTGTGTGCACACATACTGCTCCACCATGTCGCACGTCCCGGTGATGTTCACGATCCAATTGGATATCTTCTCTATCAACTTTCGATGTTCTTTTCTGCGCCTACCATGTTGATCACGGTTAGCGGAGAATCAGGGTTCCATCCCGGAGAGGGAGCGTGAGAAAGAGAGACCACATCCAAGGGAGATCAATGCATGAAATATAATTGTGATCGAGCGAATATGTGGAAAAAGCTGTTAAAACTGAAGAATTAAAGGAAAGGAGGGGGCGAACGGCAATTACCCACTCCCGACTCGGGGAGGTAGTGACGATAAAGGGGTATACAGGACTCTTAAGATGCCCTGTTATTGGAATGATTAATAAAAAATTACAGGGAATGTCACTGTGGTATTTTTGATTTGGAAACGTTAACCAGGAGAGGCCCTGCTGCCGCTTTGTTGACTCTAGCTAACTTCTGCCTGATCGCACGTCCCTGTGACGTCCACCATTCATTTTGATATCTTCTCTATCAACTTTCGATGTTCTTTTCTGAGCATACCATGTTGATCACGGTTATCGGCGAATCCGGGTTCCACGCCGGAGAGGGAGCGTGAGAAAGAGAGACCACATCCAAGGGAGATCAATGGATTAAATATTTATTTATTTTTATCGAGCGGAAATATGGGAAAAGTTATTGAAGAGCAAATGTGGGACAAATTATTGAAGCGCAAATGAGGGACAAATTATTAAAGCGCAAATGTGGGACAAATTATTGAAGCGCAAATGTGGGACAAATTATTAAAGCGCAAATGTGGGACAAATTATTAAAGCGCAAATGTGGGACAAATTATTGAAGCGCAAATGTGGGACAACTTGTTAAAGTTTAAGCATTGAATGAAAGGAGATGGCGCGCATGAATTAAAGAAGAATTTCTGAAATTTTTATCCCTGTCAACCAAGGCAGAGCAGGGGTTTCTATCGGGCAACATTAGTCAAATGTCGAACGAAGAATTGTAAGGTAGTAGGGCACACCAACACTTGGGATACACACGGGGAGTTTGATATAACGATATATTTATTGTGACATATAGTGCTATCTATTCCGACATATTAAAATACATAGCTAAAATACATAAAATGCATAAATACAATATATTTAAACAAACAATAAAAATAAATTAATAATTCTCTATATTTGACCAGTGTTTCAGAGTCTATTGGATCCGTATACTCTCTCCAATAAGATTTCCCGACTGATAAAGTTCAGATAATAAGAATTATTCAGTGATCAGATACAGTTTTGTTCCAATAGTCATTTGTGTCTGATATAGCTGCTTTCACATACTCGGCGCAGTATGGGACTACTGCAAAGTCACTATGGTTATGAAGTTGCTACCTATTTGCAAAGATAAACCGCAGTTGTTTTACTCACTGTTTTGTAGCTGGAGTACTGCCGGTTTAATTACAACACTCGTGGCGTCCCACGTGTGGTAAAAATCTTTATAGGTTGCGGTGTAATTGGAATTTCCACCGAGTCAGTGTAAATGTTGAATCCGGGATCCTCGGTGATATATAGAATTGTGCTGTCCTAGAGATCGCTTGGTAGTGTCCTTTTGCTGCGCTATTTAGTTGTATCACGCAGACTATATAATTACCAAATGCGTGTCTCATAGATGGCCGACAGATATCCAACTTTCCTTTAGAAAGATAAATTCTCACCGATCCCTTTTCTTTTTGGTTCCTTTTCTTTAAGCGCTTTAGATCTTTTAATCCTGTACCTTATTTCATGGGATTTACCATATGCGTTTCGGAGTATACTGCGACTCCTTCTTCAGTGGCTAAATTTCCCATAGAAATGACCTGTTTTTATATATCCACCTACACAGGTGCGGTCTTAATTAATTAGCTGCAATCGGGTGTAGGAAATGACGTGGGTGTATTTTTAAATTTCACAATATAGAGACATATATATGGTTAAGAACATACTTTTATCTACTTTAAAAACATATTAAATCATCATATAGATAGATATAAATATATCACTAAAATTTAAGAGAATTTAGAGCAAATACAAATAATATGTTAAATATATAAAACTGTCGGAGCTATATTCTTACATATTTACCTATAAGAATAATATATCATAGCAAAAATGTCCCCATTTTTTATATAGTAAATAGGGTGGAGCAAGAGGAGAGAGCTGAGCTAAAAAACGCACCGCTTACCAGCGGTAGTTCTGCGTTTTACTCATATGGTGCGGTTAATCGTCATGTTGCGTTTTTACAATAATTCAGCTATTCTCTCATATTCCATAGTTGTGTGCTACTTTCAACTCTCCATATTCATTCTTAAAGATGGTATAAACCCTATGAATCTCCCTATCCATAGATAAGGCATATAAATCTATAAATAAATAGCGTGACTACATAATTAGGTTGAAAGGGGACATATAACATCTTCCTAAAACTATAATCAATATACAAATATTCCATATTTTTTATATATATATATATATATAATTTTTATATATATATATATATAATTTTTCTTTTTATTTGTCCAGACTTTTCTTTTTATATAGAATATTTTTCGCGTTTTCAAATTGTATTCTGATTTATATAGAGGTGTATCTGTGAAGGTATTTGAGCGGGTGTTCAAAAGGAGTATAGTGAGGAGGTGAGGATCCTCCACCGAGGGGGGGCCCGGATAGTCATAATAACCCACGGGACCCCCCTCGGTGAAGGACCCTCCACCCCCCAACAACCTTATAGGAACCCATATATTTCAATCTCAGCATTTAAGCCTGCTGGTAATAGAGTATTGAAGTCGAAGATATGTCTTGACTCAATCCTCGACATTAAAAGAATGCAGACCCATTCATTTTCTATGGGGACGGAATGGATGCGGACAGCACACAGTGTGCTGTCAGCATCCGCATTTGCGGAGCGCGGCCCCGATCTTCAGGTCCGCAGCTCCGCAAAAGATAGAACATGTCCTTTTCTTGTCCGCAGCTTGCGGACAAGAATAGGCATTTCTATAGGGGTGCCGGGCGGGTGTGTTGCGGGTATTTTCTTCACCAGGGAAAGAATTCTTTGGTCATCCACCACAGTTGTTTTCCGTGGTCTTCCGGGTCTTTTTGTGTTGCTGAGCTCACTGGTGCATTCCTTCTTTTTAAGAATGTCCCAAACAGTTGTTTTGGCCACGCCTAATGTTTTTGCTATCTCTCTGATGGGTTTGTTTACAAACCGGATTCCAAAAAAGTTGGGACACTAAACGAATTGTGAATAAAAACTGAATGCAATGATGTGGAGATGGCAAATGTCAATATTTTATTTGTAATAGAACGTAGATGACAGATCAAACGTTTAATCCGAGTAAATGTATCATTTTAAAGAAAAAATATGTTGATTCCAATTCCAAAAAAGTTGGGACAAGTAGCAATAAGAGGCTGGAAAAAGTAAATTTGAGCATAACGAAGAGCTGGAAGACCAATTAACACTAATTAGGTCAATTGGCAACATGATTGGGTATAAAAAGAGCTTCTCAGAGTGGCAGTGTCTCTCAGAAGCCAAGATGGGTAGAGGATCACCAATTCCCACAATGTTGCGCAGAAAGATAGTGGAGCAATATCAGAAAGGTGTTACCCAGCGAAAAATTGCAAAGACTTTGCATCTATCATCATCAACTGTGCATAACATCATCCAAAGATTCAGAGAATCTAGAACAATCTCTGTGCGTAAGGGTCAAGGCCGTAAAACCATACTGGATGCCCGTGATCTCCGGGCCCTTAAACGACACTGCACACAAACAGGAATGCTACTGTAAAGGAAATCACAGAATGGGCTCAGGAATACTTCCAGAAACCATTGTCAGTGAACACAATCCACCGTGCCATCCGCCGTTGCCAGCTGAAACTCTACAGTGCAAAGAAGAAGCCATTTCTAAGCAAGATCCACAAGCTCAGGCGTTTTCACTGGGCCAGGGATCATTTAAAATGGAGTGTGGCAAAATGGAAGACTGTTCTGTGGTCAGACGAGTCACGATTCAAAGTTCTTTTTGGAAATCTGGGACGCCATGTCATCCGGACCAAAGAGGACAAGGACAACCCAAGTTGTTATTAACGCTCAGTTCAGAAGCCTGCATCTCTGATGGTATGGGGTTGCATGAGTGCGTGTGGCATGGGCAGCTTGCATGTCTGGAAAGGCACCATCAATGCAGAAAAATATATTCAGGTTCTAGAACAACATATGCTCCCATCCAGACGTCATCTCTTTCAGGGAAGACCCTGCATTTTTCAACAAGATAATGCCAGACCACATTCTGCATCAATCACAATTTCATGGCTGCGTAGGAGAAGGATCCGGGTACTGAAATGGCCAGTCTGCAGTCCAGATCTTTCACCTATAGAGAACATTTGGCGCATCATAAAGAGGAAGGTGCAACAAAGAAGGCCCAAGACGATTGAACAGTTAGAGGCCTGTATTAGACAAGAATGGGAGAGCATTCCTATTTCTAAACTTGAGAAACTGGTCTCCTCGGTCCCCAGACGTCTGTTGAGTGTTGTAAGAAGGGGAGATGCCACACAGTGGTGAAAATGGCCTTGTCCCAACTTTTTGGGGATTTGTTGACACCATGAAATTCTGATTCAACATATTTTTCCCTTAAAATGGTACATTTTCTCAGTTTAAACTTTTGTTCCGTCATTTATGTTCTATTCTGAATAAAATATTAGAAGTTGGCACCTCCACATCATTGCATTCAGTTGTTATTCACGATTTGTATAGTGTCCCAACTTTTTTGGAATCCGGTTTGTAGTTTTTTCAGCATAATGATGGCTTGCTTCACTGATAGTGACAGCTCTTTGGATCTCATCTTGAGAGTTGACAGCAACAGATTCCAAATTCAAATCGCACACTTGAAATGAACTCCGGACCTTTTATCTGCTCATTGTAATTGGGATAATGAGGGAATAACACACACCTGGCCATGGAACAGCTGAGAAGCCAATTGTCCCATTACTTTTGGTCCCTTAAATGGGAGGCGCATATTCAAACTGTTGTAATTCCTACACCGTTCACCTGATTTGGATGTAAATACCCTCAAATTAAAGCTGACAGTCTGCAGTTAAAGCACATCTTATTCGTTTCATTTCAAATCCATTGTGGGAGTGTATAGAGCCAAAAATGTTAGAATTGTGTAGATGTCCCAATATTTATGGACCTGACTGTATTTCTGTAGCATATATGTATGGACAGCAGAACCTATCACACTGCCTAACACCATGCACTACATTATAGATCAATCTAACCTACACTGACTATCTCCCCCTAACTATCTGAATTATAAATATAAGTTAACTGTCTAATGTGATACAACAAAGCACAGAGCACAGCAATGTCACTGCTCTCTCTTTCATAACTGCAATAAACTTTAGAAAATGGCTGCTGGGGAGGTTCTTCTATAGTAAGGGGTAGGCAACTTTCCTATTGGTTGCTAGCGATGTTGCTAAGCTCTGACAAAGACATTGCAGCCTTCTCATTGGCCCAGTAGCAAGAAGGGAGGTTACTGAGGAAATAAAAATCTAGAATATCCGTTTTTCCAAATATATAGAACTATATTCTACATCTTCGCGAATCCCCGAACTGCTGATATTCGCGATACGAATATTTATTCGCGCCCAATACTTCTGGTGAGCTATGATTAAATTCAGTAATTTGTCTATTTTTTTATTTTTTTAATTTAATTTTGTTTCTGTTCTTTTACAGCAAATTATTGCTGCAGAATAACTTTGACAGTCTGTGAAAGATATCTATTCATTAAACCACCCCTATCTTTTTTGCCCATATCTATAGTGTAGGCAGAGTTCACTAACTTTGTAATATATCACATAAAGGGATTGTCTCACTTCAGCAAATGGCATTTTCCATGTAGAGAAAGTTAATACAAGGCACTTACTGATCGTCCATATTGCCTCCTTTGCTCGTTGGATTCATTTTCCCCCATGTCACGACCGCACCACCAGAGAGATGGACTCCTCCCCTAGGGACAGGAAACCTAGAGCACAAAAGGAAGCACTTCCGTCCCATACATCAGTGGTTTCCTGTCCCTAGGAAGTCTGTAGTGATTCCATAGCCTGGTTGGCTGTGGGCAGTATCTGGCTGGGGGACCTAAAAAGCTAGAACTCCCTATGGTTTAGGGTAGTTAGGTCCCCCGTATGGCTCTCGGTGTGGAGCCGGTTCTTTTACCCCCAGTTGCAAGTCCTTGGCCTGCCGCCCGCCGCCCGCTCCTCGCCACCACCGGGGCACTCTCGTAGTGCGGGAGGGGCCGCGGCAGTTTTTAAGCTCACCGCAGCTGCTGATGGTATAAAGGAGGGGTCCAGTGCTCTGGCGTGGTTGCGCTGGGAGCTCCGATGGCTGCGGCCATGTTGGAGGTGGGGCCTAAGTTACATGGGGCTGGGAGGAGGAGGGATGATGCCGGCGCTCATTGATGATGTCAGATGCCTCAGAGCGGCAGATTTGAAAAGGAATTCCTTTGGCTGCAGTTCTGGCTCCCTTAGGGGAACTGAACAGCCAGCGTCGGTGATTCAGCTTCCAGGAGGGGGTGCTTGCCCAATATAGATGAGTGTTTCCAGTAAGGATACAGGCTCCAGGAGGGCTCGCTCAGAATCTTCTACCAAGGTCCCATTTACGGTACCGTAAGGCGAGGTGGTGAGTGTATGCGTTTTGGTTTGTGAATAATTTTTTCTCTGACCCTTGGTATGGTTACTGTTTTTTAGGATGAGGGTCCCAGAAAATCTAAGAAAGTTAAGAGTAAGGAATGTGCCATGTGCAAAGTCAGTCTTGCGGCTGACTATAATAAACCTAATTGTGTCAGCTGCACTAATAAGATTATTGCGCAAGAAACGCCTTTGCTACTGCTGCAGATGCAGGACATGGTCAAGAACCAAATAGAAGCCTCCCTAAGAAGAGTTTTGACAGCACTTACATCACCTGCACCTCAGCCGGCAGTTGCTCCTTCTGTCCCAGTTCTATCTGATGTTGAGGAAGAAGGTTTAATTATGGCTCATTCGGACTCAGGTATAGTCTACCGCATGTCCGACCTTTACTTCGATGTATATATTTGTGTTTATATGATATTGCTCCAGCTATTTCTCTTACGTTTATGCAGGAGAGGAGTCCGAGGGGTCTGAAGATGATATGTCAGGCAGACCGTTGTTTCAATGTGAAGATACGGATCAGTTGGTCAAGGCAGTAAGATCATCTATGGGTCTGGAAGAGACTAGAGAACAGAAATCTATCCAGGACATCATGTTTGAGGTTCTTGAATTAAAGAAAAGGAAAGTTTTCCCTATTCACCGGACTGTGTCCCAACTTATTAAACGAGAATGGGAAAACCCAGATAAGAAATAATTTATTCCTACGGCCATAAAAAGGAAATACCCCTTTGATGACACTGAGACCAGTTCCTGGGATCATCCGCCTAAAATTGATGTGGCTATTGCTAACATTTCTAGAAAGGGTTCTCTGCCCTTTGAAGATTTGGGGTCTCTTAGGGAACCCATGGATAAAAAGGCAGAGGGGTTCCTTAATAGAGCCTGGGAGTCCACGGGGGCAGCTCTTAAACCTAGCATAGCAGGTACCTCAGTGGCTAGATCCATGATATTATGGATTGACCAGCTCTCAGCAGACATCCAAAATGAAGTACCTAAGGAGCAACTACTTGCCTCTCTTCCCGCAATTAGGCAGGCAATCGCCTTTTTGCGGATTCTTCTTCTGATACCCTGAGGCCGTCCGCTAGGGCTGGGGCCTTGACTAACTCGGCTAGGCGGGCTCTATGGGTAAAGATCCCCTGGGTCAGGGGATCTCGGCTCCAAAAATAAATTGTGTGCCATACCATGTGAGGATGAGTTACTTTTTGGTTTGGTCCTCACAGATTTATTAGAAAAAGCAGGGGATAAGAAGAAAGGGTTCCCTCTTCCTCAGTCCCCTAGGCAATATCGGTGCTTTCGTGAGAATGGAAGGGGGCCAGGATAGAGGTAAAGGCCAGTCAGGCTTTAGATGGAGGGGTTCCCGTAAAGGTAGCGGCTTTATGTTTAACCAGCCCTCCTCCTCTAAAAAGGTCTTGCGGGTAGGTGGAAGGTTAAGAAACTTCTTGGCAGAGTGGCAGTTAATTTTCAAGGAGTACGTGGGTCCTAGAGACCATAAGGGATGGCGTCCGTCTCGAGTTCATCAGCCTGCCACCTACCCGTTACATAGTCACAAAATGTCCGCCAGGTCCCTTGGGTCTGTCTTCTCTCGAGCTGGAAGTCTTATCCCTGATGGAAAAAGGGGTTCTGGTTCCGGTTCCAGCAGAGGAAATAGGTCAGAGTTTCTATTCGACTCTCTTCTTTATAAAAAAGCCGAACGGAACCTTCAGAGTCATCAAAAATCTGAAACTTCTGAATTGGTTTCTCACTTACCATCGGTTCAAGATGGAGACCCTGAAGTCAACAATAAATCTGTTAACAAAGGACTGTTATATGGCATCTCTAGACCTAAGGGACACCTACCTCCATGTGCCCATCCACAAAGACTTTCAAAAGTACCTAAGGTTTGCAGTTCATGTTACCTCCAATCTGTTGCACCTACAGTTCTGTGCCCTGCCATTCGGAATTGCCGTCGCTCAAAAGATCTTCACAAATATTATTGCCGAGATGGCGGCCCACATCAGAAAGGGGAACTGCATCTTCATCCCGTACTTGGACGACTTCCTGCTGGTGGCAGAGTCCAAAGAAAAGGTACAGGATTTCCTAGTTTATACACAAACAATTGTGGAAACACTGGGTTGGGTAATTAACTGGGAAAAATCTTCTCCCCTTCTCCGACAAGACAGAAGGTTTTTTTGGGAATCTTATTAGATTCTTAAGTGCAAAAGTCCTTTCTTCCCAGAAAGAAAATTGAGAAAAGTTTTTCTTTGGTGCAAGAAGTTTCTTCTGCTCCCCTTATAACTATTAGGAAGGGTATGTCTCTATTAGGTCTGTTTACCGCCGCTTTTCCTGCAGTTCCATGGGGTCAGCTGCATTCTAGGAGTTTACAATTACGGCTATTAGATTCCTGGGATGGTGCTGTCACGACTGTGACTGATCCAGACAGGTCTGGGAGGAGAAGGTCGCAGCGACTTGCTACTCGTGATAGCTTGTGAGTTTGCTCCGTGGTTCAGGGTATGTCATCTGGGTTTTGCCTTGTGAACCTTTTTGTCCTGACTGGGAGTTTGTAGGCATCCTTCTCAGGTGAGTCCTGTCTGCCACTCCCAGCTACTATATTAGTTTCAGTTTCACTTGCAGTCATTGCCAGATATAGTCCTTACTTCCAGTGCTACTCTGACCTTGGAAGGAGATCGTTTGATGGTGTTGCTGTGGAGCTCTTGTCCGGCGTGGACTGTCGTGTTTGGGATCGCCTTCTCTGCTCGTGACTGGATAAGTCTATCTCTTATATAGTTTGTTTGTTGTTGTCTTCCCCTGTTGTTTTCCTAGACGTGAGTGATGGTGACTAGCGCTCCCATCGGCCTTTCCCCAGTCCAGTGTTAGGGCGACTGAGGGTTTAGGCATCCAGCTCGCCGCACGGGTTCACACCCCGTCTAGGGTATCAGGGCAGACAGGTGCCAGCTTAGGGTTACTCAGGGGTGGCCATTCTATTTCCCATCCGTAGATAAGGGTCCCCCTTCCCCTCCGTCTGGTGCGACACGACTGCTGCTGGGATAGCGGTCGTGACAGTATATCTGGCCTTTTAAAAAAATAAAAATAAAAAGTGACATTTCATTTTTTTTTTTCTTTTTTGCTTGCTGTTTTGCTTTGTATTTTGTCTGTTCCACTATGGATCCGGTTTTGGTTTTGGCGAAACAATTACAGGGGTTATCCCTTGAAGTGGCAGGATTAAAAGCAACAGTGCTGCAGCAGCAATCCTTGGGTTCCACCGTTGCTACGGGAAACCAAGGTACTCCTGAGCCAAAAGTGGCTTTACCTGATAGGTTCTCAGGAGGGAGAGACCAATTTGTAACCTTCAGAGAAGCTTGTAAGTTGTTCTTCAGGTTACGCCCTGGATCCTCCGGCGGTGAGGAACAACGGGTGGGCATTGTAATTTCTCTCCTGCAAGGAGATCCGCAGGCTTGGGCTTTCTCCCTACCATCAGACTCTCCGGCCTTATGATCAGTGGAGGAGTTTTTTGAAGCCCTGGGTCTCGTATATGATGACCCGGACAGGGTCTCACTGGCTGAGTCTAAGCTACGTAGACTTCGGCAAGAGAACCGGTCTGCTGAACTATATTGTTCCAAATTCCGTAGGTGGGCTACTGATACGTTATGGAACGACTCGGCCCTTAGGAGTCAGTTCTGCCAGGGGTTGTCTGAAAAATTAAAAGATGCGCTGGCGGTATACGAGGTCCCTGGGTCTCTTGAGGCTGCTATGTCTCTGTCCATAAGAATCGACAGACGACTCAGGGAGAGACTATTACATTTTACGGAGGCCTCTATAGGGCAGGGATCGGTCTGTTATGGTCCAGTCGAACCAATGCAAATAGGGGGCGCCACTAGACGGGTGAATCCTCCTAAATTCCGCCGTAGGTCAGAGGTTTGTTTTCGTTGTGGGGGGAGGGGTCATTTTGTAAAGGTTTGTCCCTCAGAACCCAAGAGACCACAAACAAAGGAGCTGCCGGAAAACTAGAGTCCCCAGATTGTGCGGAGGAGAACAGTCTGGGCGTATTCGTTTCCTCCATACGCATGTCTCAGTTTTTGTTGTCCGCTACCGTTGAGGCGGGCAATAAAACTGAGATCTGTTCCGTCTTTTTGGACAGTGGGGCGGGGGTCAACTTGGTGGATTCACGGTTTGCTCAGGCTCTGGGTTTTACTCCGGAACCGGTATGCAGAACTATTCCTGTTTTTGCCATCGACTCCTCCCCTCTTACTCAGAGAGAGTTAACTCAGATCATCCATAATATCCATCTGCAGGTAGGGGACCTCCATAAAGAGCATATCTCTTGTTATGTCCTGGATGGTCTTCCGGCTCCTATAGTATTGGGGCTTCCCTGGCTGGTGACTCACAATCCAGTGGTGGATTGGCAGGCCGGGGAGATTGTGGAGTAGAGTGAACGTTGTAAGGACAACTGCTTGAGTAGTAGGTGCTCTACACTCTCTGTAACATCTTTACCTGCCTTTCTGTAAGATTTTATGGATGTGTTCTCTGAGAAGGGTTGTCAGGGGTTACCACCTCATCGTCCATATGATTGCCCGATTAATCTATTACCTGGGGCAAAACTACCTAAAACCCGGTTATACAATCTTTCCGGCCCGGAGAGGAAGGCTATGAAAGATTATATTTCAGAGAGTTTGGCTAAGGGACACATCAGACCCTCTTCTTCACCTGTGGCTGCAGGGTTCTTTTTCGTTAAAAAGAAAGATGGGGGCCTACGTCCTTGCCTGGATTTCTGGGAATTAAACCGGATAACTATCCGAGATCCCTATCCTCTTCCTCTCATTCCCGACCTCTTTAATCAGGTTGCTGGTGCTAAATGGTTCTCCAAAATGGATCTCAGAGGAGCCTATAACCTGGTTCCCATCAAAGAGGGGGATGAGTGGAAGACGACTTTTAATACTCCGGAAGGGCATTATGAAAATCTGGTCATGCCATTTGGTCTTACTAATGCGCCTGCGGTATTCCAACATTTTGTCAACGATATTTTTAGTCACCTTATCGGGAGATTTGTTGTGATATATCTTGATGACATCCTGGTCTATTCCCCGGATCTGGATACACATAAGATCCATGTGAGACAAGTGCTGCAGATATTAAGGGCCAACAAATTGTTTGCTAAGTTAGAAAAATGTGTGTTCGCCGTAAAAGAACTGCCATTTCTGGGGTATGTGTTGTCAGATTCAGGTTTCCGCATGGATCCAGAGAAAGTCCGGGCGATTATAGACTGGGATCTGCCTGAGAACCTGAAGGCATTGCAACGCTTCCTGGGGTTTGCCAATTTTTATAGAAAGTTTATAAAGAACTATTCCTTGGTGGTCAAACCACTGACGGACATGACCCGAAAGTGATCCGATTTTTCCAAATGGTCACATGCAGCCAAAACTGCCTTTGCGTCTCTGAAGGAGAGGTTCACCTCGGCCCCTATTCTCGTACAGCCAGATGTCTCGCTTCCTTTTATTGTAGAGGTTGACGCATCAGAGGTGGGGGTGGGAGCGGTACTATCTCAGGGGCCGTCCCCTGGTGAATGGCGTCCGTGTGCTTTCTTTTCGAAGAAATTGTCTACTGCAGAAAGGAACTATGATATTGGCAACAGGGAACTTTTGGCTATTAAGTTGGCCTTTGAGGAGTGGCGTCATTTTTTGGAGGGGGCGGTTCATCCCGTCACGGTGATTACTGATCACAAAAACTTATTATATCTGGAGTCTGCTAAACGTCTCACCCCTAGACAGGCTCGGTGGTCGTTATTTTTTACTAGGTTTAATTTTGTAATAACCTATCGCCCGGGGGCAAAAAATACTAAGGCGGATGCATTGTCTGGAAGTTTTCCTGGAGGGGGTGATGTTGAGGTACCAGAGCCCATTTTGCAAAAGGGGGTGGTGGTCTCTGCATTACACTCAGGTTTGGAGGGGAGGGTGTTGGAAGCTCAGGGGGACGCCCCGGCCTCCTGCCCCTCGGGTAAACTATTTGTGCCAGAAAATTTACGACTGGAGATACTAAAAGAACACCATAACTCCACACTGGCAGGACACCCAGGTAGTAGGGCAACCTCTGAGTTAGTGTCTCGTCGGTTCTGGTGGCCTAAATGGTGCCAGGAGGTGTTGAATTTTGTGTCTGCATGTGCTACCTGTGCTCGTTCTAAGGTAGATCATACTCGTCCGGCAGGGCGTCTTTTACCTCTGGCCATCCCCAACAGGCCTTGGACGCACCTGTCAATGGATTTCATTACGGATCTACCAGTATCAGCGGGGAAGACTGTTATTCTGGTAGTTGTTGACAGATTCAGTAAAATGGTGCACTTTATTGCTCTTGCCGCATTGCCTAATGCTAACACACTGGCTCAGGTTTTTATTGACCACATCGTGAAGCTTCACGGGGTCCCTTCCGATATTGTTTCGGATCGTGGTACCCAATTCGTTTCTAAATTTTGGAAAGCTTTTTGTTCTCGTTTAGGGGTTCATCTGTCGTTTTCTTCATCTTTCCATCCACAGTCCAACGGTCAGACTGAACGTACCAATCAAAACCTAGAGACATATTTGAGATGCTTTGTTTCCGAAAATCAGGAGGAATGGTCATCTTATTTACCGTTAGCTGAGTTTGCCATTAATAATCGTCGTCAAGAATCCACCGATAAATCACCATTTTTTGGTGCGTATGGTTTCCATCCTCAGTTTTGTACGTTTAGTGAGGGGGGGGCCGTCTGGGATTCCCGAGGAGGAACGATTTGCGTCTTCACTTTCTTCAGTGTGGCAGAGTGTGCAAGAAAGTTTGAAGAGAATTGGTGGTAGATACAAACGTGCGGCTGATAGGAAGCGCTCTGAAGGTCCGGACCTTGGGGTGAATGACTTGGTGTGGTTGTCTACCATAAATATCAAGTTGAAGGTTCCCTCGTGGAAATTGGGTCCGAGATTTATTGGTCCTTATAGGGTAATTAAGATCATTAACCCGGTGGCTTTTCGTCTGGAGCTACCTCAGACTCTAAGGATCCATAATGTCTTCCACAGATCTCTGCTTAAGAGATATGTAGAACCTCCTGAACCATTGCCACTACCGCCTCCACCAGTGCTTGTTGATGGCAGTCTTGAGTTTCAGGTAGAAAATATTGTTGATTCACAATATGTTCGCCGCTCTCTTCTGTACCTGGTGCACTGGAAAGGTTATGGTTCCGAAGAGATGTGGGTTCCAGCATCAGAGATAAAAGCGGACAGACTCATTCGGGCTTTTCATAGCTCCCATCCGGAGAGGCCTGGTCTTGAGGGTCCAGGGGCCCCTCGTAGAAAGGGGGGTACTGTCACGACTGTGACTGATCCAGACAGGTCTGGGAGGAGAAGGTCGCAGCGACTTGCTACTCGTGATAGCTTGTGAGTTTGCTCCGTTGGTCAGGGTATGTCAACCTCGTTTTGCCTTGTGAACCTTTTTGTCCTGACTGGGAGTTTGTAGGCATCCTTCTCAGGTGAGTCCTGTCTGCCACTCCCAGCTACTATATTAGTTTCAGTTTCACTTGCAGTCATTGCCAGATATAGTCCTTACTTCCAGTGCTACTCTGACCTTGGAAGGAGATCGTTTGATGGTGTTGCTGTGGAGCTCTTGTCCGGCGTGGACTGTCGTGTTTGGGATCGCCTTCTCTGCTCGTGACTGGATAAGTCTATCTCTTATATAGTTTGTTTGTTGTTGTCTTCCCCTGTTGTTTTCCTAGACGTGAGTGATGGTGACTAGCGCTCCCATCGGCCTTTCCCCAGTCCAGTGTTAGGGCGACTGAGGATTTAGGCATCCAGCTCACCGCACGGGTTCACACCCCGTCTAGGGTATCAGGGCAGACAGGTGCCAGCTTAGGGTTACTCAGGGGTGGCCATTCTATTTCCCATCCATAGATAAGGGTCCCCCTTCCCCTCCGTCTGGTGCGACACGACTGCTGCTGGGATAGCGGTCGTGACAGGTGCTCAGTCAGACCTGGATAGGAAGATTAAGTTGTCTAATGATGTTATCTCTTCCCTAGTTTGGTGGTTACAGGAGGAAAATGTATCCAGAGGTCTTGATTGGAACCCTCTATGTTCTGCGGTAATAACCACAGATTCTAGCCCCTTTGGGTGAGGGGCGTACATGGGGGAGATAAACTGCCAGGGGTCTTGGGAACCGGAGTCTCAGACAAGATCCTCAAATTACAAGGAGACTCTTGCAGTTTTTAAGGCCCTTCAATTCTTAGCTCCATCTATCAGGGGTAAAGATGTAAAAATTTTGTCTGATAATACAACTACTGTGTCCCTGATCAACAGACAAGGAACTACCAGATGTGCAAGTCTAATGTCATTGTCTTTTCAGTTTGTCTCTCTGGCAGAATCTCAACTAAATTCAATATCAGCGGTTCACTTAAGAGGAGACCTGAACCTGAGAGCAGACTATCTCAGCAGACACTGGATTCGTCAAGGAGAGTGTTCCGGAAGATCTCGGTCTTATGGGGCAAGCCTCAAGTAGATATCTTTGCCACGAGAGGGAACAGACAGGTCAGCAGATTCTACTCCCTTTCTCCCGCGGACAGACCTCTAGCAGTGGACGCTTTATCTAAAAAATGGGATTGGGACCTAGCGTACGTTTTTCCCCCGCTGGCGCTGGTCCCCAGGGTCATCAAGAAGATAAAAGAAGAAATGGCCAAAGTCATCCTGATGGCTCCTCTTTGGCCTCGGAGGGCTTGTTTTTCCTGTCTAAAAGCCATGTCGCTGAGGGATCCCTGGGTCCTTCCGGAGCTTTCCAATCTACTCTTACAGGGCCCAGTATGTCATCCAGAGGAGCTCAATCTCCATTTGACGGCTTGGCTTTTGAGAGGTTAACCTTAAAAGCTAAGGGATTGTCTGATGCCGTCATCTCCACTTTGCAAGCCAGCAGAAAAGAGGTTACATATAAGATTTATGTCAGGATCTGGAGAAAATTTCTGTCCACGATTAACCTGGTTTCCTTTGATCCGGAAAAACCCAGCTTGGCGGACATTTTGAATTTTCTGCAGAAAGGTCTGGAGAAGGGTTTGAGAGTGGCCACTCTCAAAGTTCAGGTTTCTGCCTTAGGGGCTTTGTTTGGCCAGCAAATTGCGGATCATCAGATTCCTTAAGTCAGTCAAGAGACTACAGTTATCTGTACCGATACGATCACAATCTTGGGACCTTTCAGTGGTTCTTCAGTCCTTATGTGTAGGTCCTTTTTGAGCCCTTATCTGATGTTCCTCTAAGACTGCTAGATCAGAAGACCCCCCTCTTGGTCGCAATAACATCGGCTCGTAGGGAAGAAGAGTTAGCAGCCTTATCTGTCAGAGAGCCCTATACTCAGATCCTAGAAGACAGAATAATCTTTAAACCGGATCCAGCATTTCTGCCCAAAGTAGTCTCCGCTTTTCATATGTCCCAGGAGGTGGTGCTGCCCTCCTTCTGTGCTAATCCCTCTTCTGAGGGAGAAAGGCGTTTCCATATGTTGGATGTACGTAGATGTGTTCTGGAGTACATAGACAGGACTAAGGGCTTAAGGAAGTCTGATAGACTCTTTATTCAGGTGTTAGGGCCGAATAAAGGGGACAAAGTAAACACCATCTCTAGATGGATCAGGTAGGGCATTTCTATGGCTTATGTTTCTGCAGGTTTATCTCCTCTGGATAATCTGAAGGCCCACTCGGGCGGTGGCATCTTCCTGACCAGATTTGTAGGGCGGCTACCTGGTCATCTCCACACACTTTTTTCCGTCACTATAGACTGGACGTGGGTTCCTTTTCTTCCTTAGTTATGGCCGTAAGGTGCTTCATGCTGTGGTCCCACCCTAATTTCTTCTCTGGTATTCTCTCTGGTGGTGCTGTCGTGACCTGGGGGAAAGCCGGTAATTACTCACCGGTAATTGTGTTTCCTCATGGTCACGACAGCACCACGGGGCTTCCCACCCTTCTATCTTGATTGTTCACATTTGGTGTTCACGAGGTGTGGCAAAAAAGGTGTTAGCTTGTTCTTTTGTTGTTAAGTGGTATGCATTATTTCATATGTTAACTAACTGGAAGGCTTCCTAGATCTCTGTAATTCACTGATGTATGGGACGGAAGTGCTTCCTTTTGTGCTCTAGGTTTCCGGTCCCTAGGGGAGGAGTCCATCTCTCTAATAGTGCTTGCTGTCGTGACCATGAGGAAACAGAATTACCAGTGAGTAATTACCGGCTTTTCCATCACATTATACACTGCTTGTATCCAGGGGTTACGACCACCCTGTAATCCAGCAGCGGTGGTCGTGCTTGCACACTATAGGTAAAAGCTCTGGTGTTTATACAGTAGTAGCTGGGACCAGTGTTGAGCGAATTGAAGTGTCCAGAGAGGACTTCTATCCAAATTTCAGGGAAAATTTAATTTGCGCACGGACGAATTTCCTTGTCCTTCATGGTAACCAATCGATTTTCCCTGAAATGGAAAAATCATACTTAGCTCATCAGTTTGAATGTGAAAAGCCCGCCGCCAGCATCTTGATTTGTGTAAAATCTTGTGCGCAGCAATGTATGACATCACCACGCTGGTCGACGAGGTATGATTTTTTAAATTTTTTTATTATAGACCTTAATATTAATGTCAGATGCCACGATCAGTGATGAACGCGGCATCTGAGGGGTACAATGACTGGGAGCAGCACGATTGCCATTCCCTGTCATTGCACCCAGTACTTACGTCTCATGCACACGGCCATTGTGCGGCCGTTCCGTGCATTAGGGACTGCAATTGCAATCCCGATGCACGGGCAACATCCGTGCAGCGGGATGGACACATTCAACTTGAATGGGTCCGTGGTATGTCCGCACCGCAAAAAAATATGAGATGTCATATTTTTTTGCGGTGCGGAACCACAGAAAGAAACACTACGGAAGCACGCCATAGTGCTTCCAGTGTTCTGTTCCACATCTCCGGAATTGTGGACCTGTTCAAGTGAATGGGTCTGCATCTGTCATGTGGGGTGCACGCGTCCGTGGATTGCCGACCCGCCATTTGCGGGCAGCAATACGGCCGCTCAATATAGCAGTATATAATGTGCTGTAAAAATATATCCAGCCAGAGAAGGAGGCAACATGGACAATCACGATACATTAGGGAGTGCCTTGTATTCATTCTGTCTACATGATAAAGGCCATCTGCTGAAGTGAGACAACCCCTTTAAAGAAAAACTCCCATTCTTGTGAGAATAGCCATCTCTTAGACTCAGCTGGCCCATCCAAAAACAAGAGGGAGTGTCTCTGACTACCAAAGCACGGCCTGTATAGCCTACTCCAAGAAGCTGATCGCATAGTACAAAAATCCTGTACGAGAGATTAAAAGAGGTCCAGATGTTTGAGCTCCACATTATGTATTTGTATTGGTTGTCTCATCTCAGACAATGGGGGCACATTGCTAGGATATGCCTCCATTGTCTTATAGGTGCAGGTTCCACCCCTGGGACCCGCACCTATATTGAGAACGGAGCCCTGAAAGTTGTGGACGGTGCACTGTGCATGCGCAGCCGCCCTCCATTCATTTTTTTTTTTTTTTCTGGGGCTGCCTCAGCTATTTCCGTCGGGCCCATAGAAGTAAATGGCAGCGGTGGCCGGTCATGCGTGGTGCGCTCCCATTCACTATGGGGAGAGCGCTTCGTGGTGACCGGACCGGAGTCCTCCAGCCATCACTTTGGGGGGTTCTGTTCCTGATATAGGTGTGGGTACCAGCGGTGGGACCCGCACCCATAACACAATGTGGGGATATCCTAGCGATATGACCTCATTGTCTGTGATGAGAAAACCCTTTTAAACATTGGGACATGAAAATTATATATTTTTTTAAAATCACGGAAAAAAGATACAAAACATCCTGCACAATATAATGGTAAAAGATGCGGATGTGCACGGCTACATTTATAAAGTCACAGAAACGAATGCACTATAGCAATAGATGCAAACATAACATATGGACGGAGCCCTCACTCTAATGATAAAATCGGAGACTCTTGGCCAATATATTTTGATCGAAACACATCTGTGGCCACCTACCCAGCGCCACGGTGGTCTCAGGTCAGGCAAGTCCTACTCTATACCTACCTATGCAGTTGTGCATCTATGTTCAGGAGCGCAGACCCTGCGCATATAGTGTGCTGCTCCTAGTTACCTCTATTAGGTCACCAATATCAGATTGGCGGGGGTCAGCGCTGCCTCTTTACCTGCTTACTGCAGCAATTGCGTCCTCATTCACTTCTATGGGAAGGCTTCTTCCTATGCACTTGAATAGACAGAGCTGTTGCACAGAAGGGAATGAGGACGCCATACTTGTAATTACACCTGCTCACCACTGCCGCGAGCAGGCAGCACTGCTTTCTCTTCAAGCAGTTCCTGTCCTTCCTTCCTGGCTGGTGGTCCTAGCCACCCAAGTAACACTGCCCTCCCATGTGGCCGAGGCCTGCTTCTTGCTGGCTTTGTCTCTTGCTGGCCATGGGGCGCATGCACTCTCTCTAGCTCAGTACCACTGTGCATCATAACCTTCCCCAGTTAATTGCTAGCTATCCTGGGGTAATAAGTGTAGGTGACACATTCCCTTTAATTTCCACAGACCAGAATAGAGAGAGGATAGCCCACCTCTCATCCCTCTCCATCCTCCCTGCATGGCTATGGCTTTCTTACCAGAAAGGACAGGGTTTGGGGAGCCACATCTAAGGCCTCTTTCACACAGGCGACAATTCCGCGCGGATGCGATGCGTGAGGTGAACGCATTGCACCCGCACTGAATCCGGACCCATTCATTTCTATGGGGCTGTGCAAACGAGCGGTGATTTTCACGCATCACTTGTGCATTGTGTGAAAATTGCAGCATGATCTATTTTTTGCGTTTTTCACGCAACGCAGGCCCCATAGAAGTGAATGGGGCCGCGTGAAAATCGCAAGCAAGTGCGGATGCGGTGCGATTTTCACGCATGGTTGCTAGGTGATGATCGGGATGGGGACCCGATCATTATTATTTTCCCTTATAAGGGAAAATAATAGCATTCTTAATACAGAATGATTAGTAAAATAGGGCTGGAGGGGTTAAAAAAAAAAAAAAAACATAATAATTTTACTCACCTTATTCCACTTGTTCGCGCAGCCCGGCTTCTCTTTCTTCTTCTTTGCTGTGCAGGAGGAAAAGGACCTGTGGTGATGTCACTGCACTCATCACATGGTCCGTCACATGATCCATCACCATGGTAATGGTTAATGTGATGGACCGTGCGATGAGCGCAGTGATGTCATCAAAGGTCCTTTACCCAGGTCCTGAAGAAAGAAGAGAAGCCGGGCTTCACGAACAAGTGGATTAAGGTGAGTAAAATTATTATTATTATTATTTTTTTAACCCCTCCAGCCCTATTTTACTAATCATTCTGTATTAAGAATGCTATTATTTTCCCTTATAACCATGTTATAAGGGAAAATAATACAATCTACACAACACCGATCCCAAACCCGAATTTCTGTGAAGAAGTTTGCGTTTGAGTACCAAACATGCCGATTTTTCTCACGCATTAAAATGTTTTGCACTTGCACAGAAAAACCGCACATTTTCCCACGACGCACCTGCATCTTATCCGGCCCAAATCCATGACGCCCGTTTGAAAGAGGCCTTAGAGTAGAATCTACAGGATATGCTATAGCATTAATATCTTATCCTAGGGTCCTTAAGGGTCCTACTCTTGGTGCGGCCACCAATCAGGCGCTCGTGCAAACACAACGTCCTCTTTATTGTTTGCACTGGTCCATAGTGCACAATGCTGTACTTTTAGTAGGTTTTGCATCGTTGTCCCCACAAATATAAAATTGATGGCCGATCAGGCATTTGATTTTAATGAACTGGACAATCTTTTTAAGGAAGACAGACCTGGGGTGACCATACAGCTTGCATATATATTCCTTATCGTCCCACTACAGTCTCTTTCAATCTTTATAATTTTTCTTTTTTATGTACATTTGCAGGTGGAGAAACTTTTACACATTTCAGCAGGGAATGTGTACCTCGATCTGAATGTGACTTCCAGGGAAATATCTACGCAAACGAAATTAAATTTAAGAGGGCCTATAAATGCTGCTCTGCTGACTACTGCACTCCTCCTGTTCCTGTGTGTAAGTAGGGGCCTTTGTTTTGGAGATATTCTGCTGCCTGTACATCCTCATACTGTATATGACAGCCTTACAGGGTTCATTTTAGGACCTGATCAGATGTCATAGTCAAATATCAGAATAATGTCAGTTTGAGGCAAAATACTGACTCTGATCCTGACTCTGATCCTGACTCTGACGCCCTTCACAGATCAGATCGGAAGTCAGAATGAGTTTTAGATTTACTGTGTAGTTGTATCCTAAATCGCACAACTAAAGACAATCCACAGCTAACAATAGCTCAGCCTGTAGCTTAACGGTGTGACCCGACGTCTGGGGCCAGGCTTCGGCAGTGTGGGCCATATTCTATATCTACCCCCCCCCTCCAAAACAGATATTTGGATGAACATAACATACATTGCTATGAAATATACAGGAGAATACCGCACCATACCTGTTACATCCAGTGACATCTCCTGGGATGTAGACTTTCCTCAGCGTCCTCATTCGGAGATAGGACCGTCATGATACCTTCTTTCAGCCGCGTCTCATCCCTGTAGAGTTTCACAGAATTTTTTTGTGATTTCTCACTTTACTATCATCCTCAGATAACAGACCTCCCCTCCCCGTAGTGACCATAACTATAATGCTCTCTGTATAATTATAATATATACTGGCCCCTCTGTATTATTATTTCCTCCTCTGTATTATTATTATTAATATTATAATGGCCCCCTCTGTAGTATTATAGTAATAATTATGCCCCCCCTTCAGCCCCTCCAGCATACAGTCCCATGTAAGGTAGATCACTCTCCTGCCTTCAGCTCCTCCAGCATACAGTCCCATGTAAATAATATCACACTCCCTCTCTTTGCCGCCTGCCTTCAGTCCCTCCAGCATACAGTCCCATGTAAGATACATCACACCCCTGCCTTCCAGTACCTTCTTGCAAACAGTCCCATGTAAAATGCATCACTCCCCCTGCCTTCAGCCCCTCCAGCATACAGTCCCATGTAAGATACAAACCCCCGCTGCCTTCAGCCCCTCCAGCATACAGTCCCATGTAAGACACATCACTTCCCTGCCTTAGCCCCTCCAGCATACAGTCCCATGTAAAATACAAAACTCCCCCTGCCTTCAGCCCGTCCTGCATACAGCCCATGTAAATAATATCACCCTCCCTCTCTTCACCGCTGGCCATCAGCCCCTCCAGCATACAGTCCCATAAGATACATCACTCCCCCGCCTTCCAGCCCTTTTTGCAAATAGTCGCATGTAAAATTCAGCACTCTTCCTGCCTTCATCTCCTCCAGCATACAGTCCCATGTAAAATATCACCCCCCTCCCCTCAGCCTCTCCAGCATACAGTCCCACCATGTAAATAATATCATCCCCACTACCCTCTCTTCAGACCCCTCTAACATACAGTTTCCAGTACAAAGACTATTCCTTCTCCCTTCAGCCCCTGCAAAAAGCCCCCCCAAGTAAAAATAACAGTCACTATTCTCCTCCATATACTTAACTGCAGACTCTTCTCCTTTCTCCAACATCCTGCTCTGTAGAATCTCCTGCACATCTTTAGGCCCCGCCCCCTGGATGACGAGACTCCGCGTCTTCCTCTGACATCATACCTCCTAGGATTAACTCCATTCTAGACACTACGATCGCTCTACTGCCTCATAGGCTTCAGGCCACTAGCCTGAAGCCTATGAGGAAGAACGGAGGGGACGGGAGCCATAGGCTCCCATGACCCTCATTGAAGTGTTTGCTGTCTGGCGCCCCCTGCAATTTTGCGCCCGGGGCAATGGCCCCCACGACCCCGCCCCACGCTACACCCCTCAGTGTAGGGATAGGATGCTGCTGCTGTGAGGGAGAGAATAGGAAAGAATCTTTAATCTGATGTTAACTCAGCGATCTACAGCTATTTAGTTGTGTGGGTGCAGTGCACAATCTTTTTACCCTGCCCTGAGCCCAGTGACAGAGAAAAATAACTTTTATCCGTTAGTTAGGTGGGCGGCGGCGGCCATTTTATGCAAGCTCAGTGCACCAGCACAGCATATGTGCTTTTGTGACATTTAAATCCAAGCTTGAAATACTGCAATAATAATCTGGGTTTAAAAAAAAACACCCATTTTTTGAAATATCCTGCATTAGTCAGTGTGCAATTTAAGCTACAAATACAGCTATAATTTTCTGGGTTTTAAACACCCTTTTTGGGCAAAATACTCAATTTTACAGCCCTTGCTGCATCTGTCAGTGTGAAATTCAGGTGTTATATACTGCTGCCATATTCTGTTATTAAAAAAAACACCCTTTTTGGGCAAAGTAATTAATATTGCAGTCTTTGCTGCAACTGTTATTGTTAAAACAAGCTTGAAAAACTTCAATAATTTTCTGGGTTTTAAAAAACACCCATTTTTGGCAATACCCTCCATCTGGGGCCTCTGCCACATTAGTCAGTGTGCAATTTAAGCTAGAAATACACCTATAATTTTCTGGGTTTTAAAAAACACCCATTTTGGGCAAAATACTCAATTTGCGGCCTTGTCTGCATCTGTCAGTGTGAGATACACCCTTTAGATACTGCTGTGCTATTCTAGTATAAAAAAACACCCATTTTGGGCAAGATCCTAAATTTGAGAAATGAGGAGAGCGCCATATAAGGGACGTGGCCCCGGTCGTGGTGCTGCTAGTGGAGCTCCTGTTGCAGGGAGAGGACATGGTCGATCTGTGCCAGCCACACGCACAAGTGAAACACCTTCCACAGGTGCGAGTAGGCGACAGAACCTTCAGCGGTATTTGGTCGGGCCTAATGCGGCTCTACGAATGTTGAGGCCAGAACAAGTAGAGGCGATAGTAGATTGGGTTGCTGACAGTGGATCCAGTTCCTTCACATTGTCTCCCACCCAGTCTCCTGCTGAAAGATCAGAGTTGGCACCTGCAGCCCATGGCCATCAGTCTTTCACCGCACCCCCTTGCAAATCAGCTAAGCAGTCTGAGTCCCAAGTCATTCAGCAGTCTCTTCTGCTTTTTGATGACTCTGTTAGCAGGTTTTCCCAGGGCCATCCACATAGCCCTGCCCCAGAAGTGGAAGAGATTGAGTGCACCGATGCCCAACCATTTATGTTTCAAGATGAGTAAATGGGAGGACCATCGCAGCACGTCTCGGATGATGACTAAACACAGGTGCCAACTGCTGTGAGTTTCGAAAGTGTGCAGACCGATAAGGAAGTCAGGGGTGAATACTGGCTGGAAGATGATGTGAAGGACGATGAGGTCCTTGACACCACATGCAATCAAAAAAGATAGGGGCACATCCAAAGATAAAAAAGAGAGTGCCGGCCCACGGTATATAATGCACAATATATCAAAGAAGAAAAAGAATACCGAGACAGGAGCCGCACATCTACAAAATTACAAATTTATTTAAGGCAACAGACTCAACATAAAATAAGTTAAAATCGTTGTATACATCAGATCTGGGCCATGTAAGCCGTATATCGGCACATGCCCATCTGAATCACCACAAATTCATATACAGACCCCCACATCCATCAGCATGTAGCAATATAAGGTGCATGAAATCCATCAACAATAAATAAGAATCAAATACTTATCATAAAAATGGCATGATGGGGGGCATGCGTGGCGGTCAGAAGAAAAGCCCAACGCGTATCGCCAGACTTGCTGGCTTCCTCAGGAGTGCCTGATTCCTAGTGGCCAATCATCAAGTATATATGTACTAAGTAATCAAATAATAATGCGTTTTACCTGCGTCCTGGTCCCAGATGGAAAGAGGGGGCGGTAACCACCTCATTAACATAGAGGAGCAGAGGGGCCCATGAGAAAACCTCCCATAATGTACATGTGGAGCAATTGTAGAAAGCGAACGACGTCCGGATATGCCGTCCGCGCATGCGCCTATCGGAGCCGGCCCGCGCTGCGTTCCAAAGACCGGATGTAGCAGCACGCGCCGGCTCTCGAGGCTCCCACTGCGTGTCAGCAGTCGGAAGTGACGTAGATCACAGGGTATGCCGCGGCGAGGGAGGCTGCGGATGCGCACAGAGCAACAAGGGAGAAAAGATAAAGAGAAAAGAAACTTACAAGGATAAGCGCAGCATTTATGAATAGGTTTCAATGGGCGGAAAGTCAGGAAATCAATAGCAGGGGAAAGTAGCCAAAACACAAAGATTAAAATAATAAGAATGAGACAAATGTATATCCAAAAAGAAACACAGTGAGAACACAACAAAAGAGGTGAAATGAACTGAAAACAAGAGAAAGTGATAAAAATAATAAATAATAATAGTGGTAATAGTTATTATAAATACCTCTTAGCCTCAAAATAAAGCATTTTTTATACATTGTTATTTTTTATTTATATTTTATTATATTAATTAGTGCACTAGAGGGCAGTATCAATGCCCAAGAATAGAACCCATATTAAATATCTATGGTTAAATCATGTGCAGAATTAACCACCTGTCAAAAAAACGACTTGGCATGTTAATTCGGCTGCATGGTGCCACACCCAGAGAAAATACCTCACTCTTATCTTTTGATCCTTATTTTTGATTACCCCAGAGTTTTATCGAGTTTATAAAATGTATAGTATATACCCATTGATATCCCCAATATTGGTTTCAGGTGTATATATTGAAGTATTTTATTATTTATTTATTTATTTGTATTTTTATACTTTTTTATATATTATCTACTGTTGTATATATACAGTTTTTATTTACGTATTGTAAAAAAAAAAAAAAAAAAAAGGGAAGAGGAGAAATCTAAGAAATGAATTACAAAGAAAAGAATTTGCTTCGTGCCGTGATCCACAGCGCCCCACGCCGAGGTCCCAGGATCAAAGAAGTTTTTTTGGAAAAAAGGCATTGCAGAAGGTTGCAGCATCCAATAACTGTCTATGGCAGATGGTCATGGGACATGCAAAATAAACTGGTCGTCACATGTGCGAACAGACAAATAAGTCCTCAGGGAAAATCCTCTTAGAAGGTGGTCCAATGGGATTCCATTTGGTGAGCAATAATCAGGTGATTCCCAAACCAAAGTGCAGAAGAAGATGACCCGATCCCGGAATAGGAGACCAAGTAATCACATATAAGTGAGCAGCATGTACATCTAAAATTACAAAAGAGAAAAGAAAAACAATTAAAAAGGTGCAAAACATCATCTAGCATAAAAACCTGTGAATAAAAGTTCCTCGTTAAGAACTTGTGGGGACAAACAATCAAGATAGTAAATCCATCAGGATTCCGCTTTCAACAGACACTGTACTATACGTGTCCCCCTAATGCTGGAATAGATTTTCTCCAAGCCTACCACTTGTAGGCCATTGTGCTTGTAGTGTACGGGGACTGTAATGCCCGTCACTACAAAAGGGTCACTTGGTGTGCTGTCGTCCCCCCTTATTTATGGGGAAGTTGGTATATGTCATCTTTATAAAATGTCATGTAATGTAATGCTATGTATTTCCCTGTTACTGTGAAACATGCATGTACAGGCCTGCTAGGGGTGTCATTCCAGCTTCTAGTCACTAGAGGGAGCTAGGGAGCCCTAGTTTATATAAGGCCCAGTCAGGGAAAGGAAAGTCAGTCTAAAGTTGGAGTCTTAAGTGGGAGTCTAAAGCTGCAGCCTGTAGTCTGAAGTTGGAGCTTAGACTATGTCAGAGACAAGTCCAGGCCTGAAGCCTGCGGACCAGGAGAGGGTATTGCAGTCCCTGTAACCGGGTTCCAGATCCAAGGAGAAGGTTCCCCTCCTGAACTTATATATGCAGAAGCAGGAAGACCACTGTTAAACAGCCTGGGAGTGCAGAAGTTTCTAGAGTCTGAGGAAGCTGAGAGAGAGACAGAGGCAAAGCTCAGAAAAGCAAGAGGTACTCAAGACAACAGAGGAGGTACTTTATAAAGATAAAACCAAGGATATACGCCAGAGCTAGGGTATTGGGCCTTGGAGAAGATTTTCTATGTTCCAGGATCAGTCAGGAATAGAGTGCAAACCGCCTGTACTGCAAGTCCTGTGTTTAACACTCTGAAGTCACCTTGCTATGTCTATATTGCCTGCATCAAATGTACTGCAACAAACTGTCTGCAAAGGAACTGCGTTTCCAGCTATGCCCATGTATGATGACTACTAAAGTTTGAGTTCTGCTTTAACATCACGTGGTTCCTCAGTTATTCCTGCTATCAGCAAACGGCGTGCCACCGTTTAATTGGCACTGGCGTCACAAACATTTCCTATCATCACCTGCCCTTGCAGAGAGTCAGCCGTCTCAGGTTAGTGTCTATTGAACTACAACACCCAGGAACACTATTAACCCTAACTTGAGTACGCTGCACCTCTCTTTTGGCGTCACGAACAGGATGCGCACGCTTTGTAGTGCAAGAAGCGTGAACTTTGTGCCTTATACGGTTGCCCTGTGACCAAAGTGACAAATTGCCTGTTTATTTAAAATGGACTTTGTGGACTGAAAATCCTACCCAAGGTGTGCCTAAAATCTCTAAAAAGCGCTGTGCCGTGTTGCGCTATCAAGAGGAAGAAAATCGCCACATTGGAGTGTGGTTTTGTGGACTTTTCATCATCCTGCTTGCTGTCAGTGAATAGACAGCGTTTCTACCCAAAGATGGCCGCTGAGGCTACTGAAATAGCTGCTGCGTCATCTTCATCCCGAAAAGGCGGGAAAAATTGGCGCCTTTCTGAGGAAATAGCGGGAAGGAGTTCAAGGTCAGGCGCCACTGCTTATCTGGACATTTGCATGTCGGCCAGCATGGACTCCGCCTTCCATATACTGGAATACCTGGGGGGCGGCCTCCCAGTGCAATGGGAGGAGCTGGCTGATTTAATTGACCCGACCCTATCGCTCTCCAAAGAAGGATCGAGCATGTTGGAGAGTGAACAGAGCTTTGCTGCAACGTCCGCGCCTGAGATCCCAAAAATGAATGATATTGGTGTAGAGCCAGAAGAGGCTCCACCGGCCTACTCTCCGGGACCGGAGAAACCCGCCTGCCCGCCACGGGAGAAAGAACCAGAGCCCTGCTATGGCTCCTGGAGAGACTTCTTTCAGCCCTCTTTCAAGTGGTCTTCACTAATGGCAGAGATCCGGGAGGCCGCTATAAAGCGGAATACAAAGACTAAGATCTATTATGAGGAGTTGACCAAGACTATCCATGAACGACACACCAACACCCAACCCCGCCTGGAAAGGAGAAAGGGAGTGGTGGTGTCCTTTGACAAAGCCCGTGGCTACGGGTTCATACAAGATTACCTGACTGGCAGAGACTTATATGTTAACAGAAGATTTGTCAAGAGAGACTACCTCCCTTCCTATCAGCACAGCCTCCGCGAGGGAGAGGAAGTGGAGTTCACCCCTGCCGAGCGCCTGAGAGGCCCTTATGCAACTGCTGTGATCCGTCCCAAGCGAGAACCTGAGGACTGGGAGGCAGAAGAAGAAGACTACTCTGGCTGCGAGCGGGAACCGGAACGCTCTCCAGAGCCGGCCCATCACGCCTTCCAGGAGCGGAGCTCCTTCATTGGGCCTAACGTCTTCTGGCAGCCAACCGTGTTGGAAAAATGGGTGAGCCCCTATCCTTCCCACGAGCTGCCTCGTCGGGAGAAGACCATACAAGATATGGAAAACTTAAAAGGACTTCGCAATACAGTACCTTTGGGAACATCCGGAGGGGTCGGAGACCCGATGCATCACCAGAACCTACAGAGGCCGAGTCCGCGCCATCGTTGACTGTACCTGCGCCGGCGGCGCCAGCAGATGACAGCGACTCTGACACGGAGAGCATCGGTGAACAGATTGTCCGGCTGGAGGAGAAGTTGCGGGAGCTGCGCAAGATCGCGACCGCCAGGATCCAGACGCCGCCAAAGAAGGACGAGGTAAGGGTGCCTGTCACCACCCGTAAACCACCGTCTGCTAATGTTGCTCCGTCAAGGCCCCAAGGAAGACCCGTTATTCCTGAGAGTTGCTGCACCGAGCCCACCGGACCGCTTGCGGCGGCGGTACCAAATGCCTTACATCCCACAATTATCATGCCGGGACCAGTACGGTCCACCCAAGGGTTTACCCCTAGGCCCATGGGGCCAATACCTATTAGGGGCCCCTTTACCTTGCAGCTGCCCCCTAACACCGTTATGTGGGCCCATCCTCCTGTAGAGGACTACTACAGGCCGTACTTGCCAGCAGAGCCGGGTAATGATGACATACCCCTGTGAATCAGCCTGCTAGGCCTTTGATTTATTTCACCAAAGAATGATGTTATTAACCCTTCCAGGACAGGAGTCCTATGTTTCCTGGTCGTTTGTTGCTGCTGCCAGTTTATCCACGGCTCAGTGGTAGGTGTTGACCACTGAAGTAATAAAGTCAACAAAACTACGTTTGTTTCCAGGATCTCCTGCCTGCTTTTGCTATTTTCCACCACGTTGTGCCTGTTCCGTTGTTGCACCTTTTACCCTTAACCCCCTTTTCAGGTTGATCAGGGGTATTACAGCACTTGTTTTATATTCTACAATTTTATTGTGCAACTTGATACTAAGGAACCGTGCCCGGAGACAGACTCAAAAGAACCTGAGCCTCTGAGATTTTTGCTCTTTTAAAGGAAATGTGCCCAGAGATGGACTCCACCGCACGAGAGCCTCTGTGAATTAATAGGAAAATAACCTGGGTACGGACTCATGTTTGTTCTTTGAGCCTCCAAGAACTTTTATACTGTTTTATCTATTTTGCTGTTCTATTATGGACTTATTCATTGTCATGGACTATCCTGGTTATAATGTTACGCTGTGCCAGGTCAGCGCCCCAGTTCCATTCACTATCCTGAGGAGAAGAGAACGACGCCCCTTGTCACCACCCTTCATCTTTGCCAATTGGACCTGATCTGAATGTAAATGCAGATAAATGACATATATGTATGCCTGCATGTCTCTTTTTCTGTTTCAGGTAGAGATTCCAGTTGGGCGAGCCCTGATGGAGTACGAGGTCGTACTCAGCTTAAAGCAGTGGGGTATGTAGTGTACGGGGACTGTAATGTCCGTCACTACAAAAGTGTCACTTGGTGTGCTGTCGTCCCTCCTTAATTATGGGGAAGTTGGTATATGTCATCTTTATAAATTGTCATGTAATGTAATGCTATGTATTTCCCTGTTACTGTGAAACATGCATGTACAGGCCTGCTAGGGGTGTCATTCCAGCTTCTAGTCACTAGAGGGAGCTAGGGAGCCCTAGTTTATATAAGGCCCAGTCAGGGAAAGGAAAGTCAGTCTAAAGTTGGAGTCTTAAGTGGGAGTCTAAAGCTGCAGCCTGTAGTCTGAAGTTGGAGCTTAGACTATGTCAGAGACAAGTCCAGGCCTGAAGCCTGCGGACCAGGAGAGGGTATTGCAGTCCCTGTAACCGGGTTCCAGATCCAAGGAGAAGGTTCCCCTCCTGAACTTATATATGCAGAAGCAGGAAGACCACTGTTAAACAGCCTGGGAGTGCAGAAGTTTCTAGAGTCTGAGGAAGCTGAGAGAGAGACAGAGGCAAAGCTCAGAAAAGCAAGAGGTACTCAAGACAACAGAGGAGGTACTTTATAAAGATAAAACCAAGGATATACGCCAGAGCTAGGGCATTGGGCCTTGGAGAAGATTTTCTATGTTCCAGGATCAGTCAGGAATAGAGTGCAAACCGCCTGTACTGCAAGTCCTGTGTTTAACACTCTGAAGTCACCTTGCTATGTCTATATTGCCTGCATCAAATGTACTGCAACAAACTGTCTGCAAAGGAACTGCGTTTCCAGCTATGCCCATGTATGATGACTACTAAAGTTTGAGTTCTGCTTTAACATCACGTGGTTCCTCAGTTATTCCTGCTATCAGCAAACGGCGTGCCACCGTTTAATTGGCACTGGCGTCACGAACATTTCCTATCATCACCTGCCCTTGCAGAGAGTCAGCCGTCTCAGGTTAGTGTCTATTGCACTACAACACCCAGGAACACTATTAACCCTAACTTGAGTACGCTGCACTTACCCCATGGTGTTCCAAAAAATGTGAAGCCACAGAAGTAAGGGTTTTCTCCTCATCAGCCCGGTCCCGGGCGGCCAAATTGATATTGGACATATGTTGCTGGATCCGTTTCCGCAATTCCTGTTAGGTCTGCCCCACATATATTTTCCTGCATGGACAAATGATCCCATATACAACATTTCTGGTGCTGTCATTCCATCTGGTGGAGACGGAGAGTGTTAAAAGCCTTATGGCGGTGGCTGTCCCACAGTAAGTCGTACCCAACCGCCACTACTTTTCCAGGCGTGCCATCCCTTCCCTGCACAACCAAGTGGGGGACAAAATCAGGTGTGCTCTGCGAAACACCATCTGTGGCAAGGTGCACCTAACTACGGATACGTGGACCAGTAAGCATGGTTAGGGATGTTATATCTCCCTAACAGCACACTGGGTAAATGCAGTGGCGGCTGGCCCAGAAGCGGATAGCAGTTTGGTGCATGTCCTTCCACCACCGAGGATTGCAGGGCGCTTCAGTTTGCCTCCTGTTGCTTCCTCCTAGTCCTCCTACTCCGCTTCCTCATCCTCTACCGGCTCCTCATCCAGTCAGCGTAACACCTTCACCACCAACTTCCGCACAGCCAGGGGTAAACGACAGCAGGAAGTTTTAAAACTTATCTGTTTGGGGGACAAACCCCACACCGCGCAGGAGCTGTGGACGGGCATGGAACAACAGACCGATGAGTGGTTGGTGCCAGTGAGCCTCAAGCCCGGCCTGGTGGTGTGCGATAATGGGTGAAATCTCGTAGCAGCTCTGGGACTAGACGGTTTGACGCACATCCCTTGCTTGGCGCATGTGCTGAATTTGGTGGTGTAGAGATTCCTTAAAAATTTCCCCGATATGTCAGAGCTGCTGCATAAAGTGCGGGCCGTCTGTGCGCGCTTTCGGCGTTCTCACCCTGCTGCTGCTCGTCTGCTGCAGCGTAACTTCGGCCTTCCTGCTCACCGCCTCATATGCAACGTGTCCACAAGGTGGAACTCCAGCTTGCACATGCTGGCCAGACTGTGCGAGCAGCAGCAGGCGATAGTGGAGTTTCAGCTGCAGCACGCACGGGTGAGTCGCTCTGCGGAACAGCACCACCTTACCACCAATGACTGAGCCTTCATGCGGGACCTGTGTTCCTTGTTGCGCTGTTTCAAGTGCTCCACCAACATGGCCAGTGCAGATAACGCCGTTCCCAGCGTTACTATCCCACTTCTATGCCTCCTTGGAAAAACGCTGCTGGCGATGATGGAAGAGGATGTGGCACAGGAGGAGGAAGAGGGATCATTTCATAGGGTTTCCGGCCAGTCATTCCCAAGTGGCTCCGAGGGTGGGTTCCTGCACCCACAAACGCTAGGTACACAATTGTCCAGCCAGGCCATAGTTCTGGAGGATGAGGAGGTGGAGGATGAGGAGGAGGAGATGGAGGAGGTGGAACCATGTTCCCAGCAGGGTGGCACCCAGACCAGCTCATGGCCATCACTGGTGTGTGGCTGGGGGGATACAGAGGACACAGACGATACACCTCCCACAGAGGACAGCTTTTCGTTGCCTCTGGGCAGCCTGGCACACATGAGCGATTACATGCTGCAGTGTCTTCGCAACGACTGCCGAGTTGACCACATTCTAACTTGTGCTGATTACTGGGTGGCCAAGCTGCTGGATCCCCGTTACAAGGACAACGTACCGTCCTTAATTACGTCACTGGAGCATGATCGTAAGATGCACTAGTACAAGAGCACGCTGGTAAACGCGCTGCTGGTGGCATTCCCACCTGAAAGCGGGGGCACAGTGGAAGCACAAGGCAAAGGCAGAGGAGGAGGAAGAGGTCGCCAACGCAGCTGGGGCACCACCAGCACCTCAGAAGGCAGGGTTAGCATGGCCAAAATGTGGAAAAGCTTTGTCAGCATGCCACAACAACTAGCACCACCAGCTGATATGAAACATCTTAGCAGGAGGCAGCATTTCAGCAACATGGTGGAGCAGTATGTGTGCACACGCCTACACGTACTGAATGATGGGTCTGCCCCCTTCAACTTCTGGGTCTCCAAATTGGGCACATGGCCTGAGCTTGCCCTTTACGCCTTGGAGATGCTGGCCTGCCCTGCAGCCAGTGTATTGTCTGAACGTGTGTTTAGTACGGCAGGGGGCGTCATTACAGACAAGCGCAGCCACCTGTCCACAGCCAATGTGGACAGGCTCAGGTTCATTAAAGTGAACCAGGCATGGATCCCACAAGACTTGTCCGTACCTTGTGCAGAATAGACATTCATACCAGCCTCACCCAGCCATTGTTATACTACAGCGCAATTGCTCATTGTTGTATTTTTGATGTTTCCCACTCTTTTGAGATGTACCCTAATTTAATAAAATAAATAAAATTCAAACCAAAAACCAGTGTTGGCTACCTCGTCCTCCACCATCGAAGCTTCCACCTACACCGCTACGTCCACCGCCTCCTCAACCTCCTACTCTATATGGACCTCCACCTCATACATCAAGATTATATTTTTTATTTGTACTTATTTTATTTTATGTCATTTCATTAATTTGTCTGTTACATTTTCGGGTGAAAATTCACCAATTCTTCCGTATACCCTGCTCTGCATAGGTGACAGGGACCTGAATTTCGAAAAATCATCTGTTCCATTGGTTGGTGACATGAACACACTTTTGCAGTGAATAAACCCCTGCTCTGCATAGGTGACAGGGACTTAAATTTCTAAAATTCTTCTTTAATTGGCCCTTTCATTCGATCCTTCCGCTTTAATAACTTGTCCCATGGATGTGGTCTCTCTTTCTCACGCGCCCTCTCCAGCGTGGAACCCTGATTCACCTCTAACCGTGATCAACATGGTAGGCGCATAAAAGAACATCGAAAGTTAGATAGAGCAGATATCCAATTGTATCGTGGACATCACAGGGATGTGTGACATGGTGGAGCAGTATTCTACAAACCAAAAGTAGAGTGCAAAAGTATATTACATTTCAAATGCTATGCTAATAACTTAGAGATGCTTAGCAAATAAATTTAGTACAAAATCATTTGAGCCCGTCTGCCGCACGCCAAGGCAATCTCTATAAGACGGGCATGTGGGACCTGCACTTCCTGGATTTCATGGTCGCTGTTATGGCACCCAACAGGTGAGCTTTAGTGTTAGGACCCGTCTTACAGAGATCGCCTTGGCGTGCGGCAGACGGGCTCAAATGATTTTGTACAAAATGTATTTGCTAAGCATCTCTAAGTTATTAGCATAGCATTTGCAATGTAATATACTTTTGTACTCTACTTTTGGTTTGTAGAGTGCTGTTGCTCTATGTGTTTGTCAGATGTATATTTGCAGCCACACTAGCAACGTGCACCTGCACATTGGGATGTGCTGACCCCTCCTCCCCCCCCTTTTGTGTTTATGGTAGGGTAGTATGTTTGCACACGCCTACATGTACTGAATGACGGGTCTGCCCCTTCAAATTCTGGGTCTCCAAATTGGGCACATGGCCTGAATTTGCCCTTTACGCCTTGGAGGTGCTGGCCTGCCCTGCCGCCAGTGTATTGTCTGAACTTTTGTTTAGCATGACTGGAGGGGGTTGTCACAGGTTATATTTCCCAATGTTTTGGGGTGTACCCTAATTTAAACAAAAGATAAAATAAAATTAAACCAAGAAGCAGTGTAGGCTACCTCCTCCTCCTCCACCGCCGCTTCCACCTACATCGCCACATCCACCACCTCCTCAACCTCCTACTCCATATGGACCTCGTCCTCCTAGATCAAAGTTATTATTTAAAATTTTTATGTATTTTATGTAAAGTCATTTCCCTATCCACATTTGTTTCCAGAGCACTTGCTATGCTCTTAACCACATTTTGATGACATGTGCAGCCCTCTAGCCCTTTCTATGACTTTTTTAGAGCCATTTTAGTGCTCCAAAGTTCGGGCCCCCATTGACTTCAATGCGGTTCGGGTTCGTGGTCAAGTTCGGGTCTCGAACTCTAACTTTTTTATGAAGTTCGGCCGAACACGTCGAACCCGAACATACAGGTGTCCGCTCAACTCTACAAAGGACCCAAAATGTATTATCTTGCAAAAAAAACTGTGTTTTTTTTTTTTAAACCCTGAATATAATTGCAGTATTTCAAGCTTGTATTTGACTGTCACAAATGCACATATGCAGTGCTGGTGCACTGAACTTGCACAAAATGGCCGCCGCCGCCCACCTAACTAACAGACAGATAAAAGTAATTTTTCTCTGTCACTGGGCTCAGGGCAGTGTAAAAACATTGTGCCCTGCACCCACACAGCTAAATCTATGTAGATCGCTGAGTTCAATTGGAATTCTGATTAAAGATTCTGTCCTAGTCTCTCCCTCACAGCAGCAGCATCCTCTCCCTACACTAAGCACAGCAGAGTGACGTGCAGCGCTATGTGATCCAGCTTATATAGAGGCTGGGTCACATGCTGCTCTGGCCAATCACAGCCATGCCATTAGTAGGCATGGCTGTTATGACTTCTAAGGGCACAGAGTTAAACACTTAACTTGCTCTGCAGCCTTTCAAAAAGTGCCATTAAATCGCCAAACAACGAACCAGAACTTTTACTGAAGGGTTCAGGTTCCAAAAATCCTAAAGTTCGGTACAAACCCGAACTTTACAGTTCGGGTTTGCTCAACCCTATTCAAGACCCAATAGAAACCTTAAAGGGACACTGACAGGCCCAAATAGCATATTTAGGTATATATATGACAGGACAGGTCTTATAAAGTGTATTAGAATCATCTAAGTATCCCCCCTGTCCACCTTATAAATACAGTAAAATGAAGTTTTATAATCTGCTTGAATCGTGTTCAATCTGCCCAAGGGGCGGTGTTTCATCTCAACTTGCGCCCAGCCAGCCTCGCCCCAAATGCCGTTTGAAGCGCCGTCCAGCTCATCAATATTCACTTCGCTGGGCGGCTACTAGTGTCCCCGGCCATCTTCAGCGCATGCGCCTGGCACCCTCACTGGCCGGGATCGCATCACGCCTGCGCACAGTCTGATTCTCAGAGGCCGATGCAGCCTCTGCTTTATGCGCATGTGCCGGGCACAGTTCAGAGCAGCGCTTCAGAGTAGCCGCCCAGCGAAGTGAATATTGATGAGCTGGACGGCGCTTCAAACGGCAGTTGGGGCGAGGCTGGCTGGGCGCAAGTTGAGATGAAACACCGCCCCTTGGGCAGATTGAACACGATTCAAGCAGATTATAAAACTTCATTTTACTGTATTTATAAGGTGGACAGGGGGGATACTTAGATGATTCTAATACACTTTATAAGACCTGTCCTGTCATATATATACCTAAATATGCTTTTAGGGCCTGTCAGTGTCCCTTTAAACAAGCTAGTGTTTTAAACCCTGGCCAGGAGACAAATTCAAATGATTATCTGCTTTCGATGTCTGATGTTCCTCACTGGTCGGGGTCAAATGGGATTCAGATATAATGTGTATTTGCTGCTAAATCACATAGTCAAAGAAACCCCCTGAAGTAAATAAACCCCTACTGCACCCTAAAGTAAGAGAACCCGTTAATGCGCTCTAAAGTAAGTGAACCTCTCATTGCAACCCAAAGTGAACCCCCTATTGCAATTAAACATAAGTAGGGATGAGCGAACCCAGACCGCCCTATTCGGGTTTGTACCGAACATTACTGTGTCTGGGTACCCAAACACTGATATTGGCGTGAAAATCCATGTTCGGAGTTTAAATAAAGCTTGTTGAAAGGCCGCACTGCAGCCAATCAACAAGCGTTTAAGCTGTGGGCACTTCGAAGCCATCACAGTCAGGCCTAGTATTGGCATGGCTGTGATTAGTGGGCGCACCATGTGACCCTGCATGCATTAATGCCGGGTTACATGGTGCGCCGCCATTCTGCTCTGACTAGTGTAGGGACAGGACGTTGCTGCACTGAGGGACAGTGTTAGGCTTTTATTTTTTTTTATTTTTTTTTAAAGAAGTCTATAGCTGACCTAAAGGCATTTATGTGGGTGGAATACAGCACCTTTGAACCAGTGACACAGAAATACACAACTTAATCGGGTTGTTCAGTCCGAGGGTGATCTGTTGCCTTTTCTTGGTCAGTGCAATGCTACTCCTTTGCACCAGTGACCCAGAACTAACAGACGGATTAACTATTATATTTACAGTGGATATAAAAAGTCTACAGGCCCCTGTTAAAATGTCAGGTTTCTGTGAAAAATGAGACAAAGATAAATCATTTCAGAACTTTTTCCACCTTTAATGTGACCTATAAACTGTACAACTCAATTGAAAAAGAAACTGAAATCTATTAGGCACAGGGAAGAAAAAATATAAAAATAAAATAATAAGTGTGCACACCCTTAAACTAATACTTTGTTGAAGCACCTTTTGATTGTATTACAGCACTCAGTCTTTTTGGGTCTGAGTCTATCAGCATGACACATTTTGACTTGTCAAGATTTGCCCACTCTTCTTTGCAAAAACACTCCAAATCTGTCAGATTGTGAGGGCATCTCCTGTGCACAGCCCTCTTCAGATCACCCCACAGATTTTCAATCGGATTCAGGTCTGGGCTCTGGCTGGGCCATTCCAAAACTTTAATCTTCTTCTGGTGAAGCCATTCCTTTGTTGATTTGGATGTATGCTTTGGGTCGTTGTGATGCTGAAAGATGAAGTTCCTCTTCATGTTCAGCTTTCTAGCAGAAGCCTGAAGGTTTTGTGCCAATATTGACTGATATTTGGAACTGTTCATAATTCCCTCTAGCTTAACTAAGGCCCCAGTTCCAGCTGAAGAAAAACAGCCCCTTGGCATGATGCTGCCACCACCATGCTTCACTGTGGGGATGGGGTTCTTTTGGTGATGTGCAGTGTTGTTTTTGCGCCAAACATATCTTTTGGAATTATGGGCAAAAAGTCCAACCTTGGTTTCATCAGACGACAACACCTTTTCCCACATACTTTTGGGAGACTTCAGATGTGTTTTTGCAAAATGTAGCCTGGCTTGGATGTTTTTCTTCGTAAGACAAGGCTTTCATCTTGCCACTCTCCCCCATAGCCCAGACATATGAAGAATACGGGTGATTGTTGTCACATGTACCACACAGCCAGTACTTGCCAGATATTCCTGCAGCTCCTTTAATGTTGCTGCAGGCCTCTTGGTCGCCTCCCAGACCAATTTTCTTCTCGTCTTTTCATCAATTTTGGAGGGACTTCCAGTTCTTGGTAATGTCACTGTTGTTCCATATTTTCTCCACTTGATGATGACTGTCTTCACTGTGTTCCATGGTATATCTAATGCCTTGGACATTCTTTTGTACCCTTCTCCTGACTGATACCTTTTAACAATAAGATCCCTCTGATGCTTTGGAAGCTCTCTGTGGATTTTTTGTTCCCTCCACCTAAAATATTTGTTTGTTTTCAATTGAGTTGTACAGTTTATAGATCACATTAAAGGTGGAAAAAGTTCTGAAATGATTTTCTTTGTCTCATTTTTTTACATCACAGAAACCTGACATTTTAACAGGGGTGTGTAGACTTTATATATACTCTGTATGTCGGTGCCACATAGCTTTTTTTTTTTCTTGGAGAAAACCCTTCAATTGCCCATGAAGGGTTTCATATCATCCTCTATGCTTTCTCCCTCTCTAAGACTCCTCCTCTGCTCCATTGTCAGCCATTGATAACTAAGTGCATGGGCAGAAAACAACGCAGTAGCACGCAGAGGGAGTCTGCTGTGGTAGTGAAATAATACTGTGAGTCCGTATGACATGCAGATGACAGGGGTCGCTCTTAGAATCACTGAACACTTCACTGATTTGGGCAGTCACGGGGCCAAATAACTCAAGTGTGTACTCAGCCTTACAGGAAAATGTTCACGTCAAGAAGAAGCGCACTCCTTTCACACCGTCGTCAGCTGATTCCACATAGATGTCTACAGAACTATATACTTACATGCTATAGAATTACATGCTATATACTTTTATATATGAAATAAGCATGCCTCAAAACTGGTTGCATCAGACCGCACTTTCAACCCAATAAAAGATGCTAGGATTACTGCAATTGCTCTTTAAAACAAAAAAAAAATCTGTACTATTAGAGCACTTTGTAACCCCAAATAGTGCAGCAAGGTGTAACAGAATCGCTCCTATTACACTCTCCTATTGGTCCCTGCTCTCTCCCTACAGTGTGGATCATGTCTCCCTATCATTTCCCTACACTATGAATAATCTTTCCCTAAACTGCTCAGTAGTAGTTTTTTCTAGCACTGTCTCTAGTGCCTGTCACGTCTCTCCCTGCACTAAGTACACTGTAAAATGGTGGAGACCGGGCAGGAGGAGACTTTTTTTTTATTTTTTATTTTTTATTATAGGGCTGTGACATCACAGGTGCTGGCTATCTGCTGATTGGCTGTCTGCATGGCATTATGGGTGATCCCTCGTTCCCGGGCTTCTTACTTTCACTTTGTAACAAGTGCAGCAGCCATTTTTGAAAAAATGTGTTTCGTTACCACGAACGATGAGGAAATTCTACTACGGGACAAATCAAATTTTTCGCTTCCATTCGCTCCATCTCTATATATAACATGACTATGCCATCCTATACAAAAGCAAACAGAATTTTAAAAAATGTTTAGCTTGTGGTACAGTGCTGCCCATAATTATTCATACCCCTGGCAAATTTTGACTAAAAGTTCCTTTTATTCAACCAGCAAGTATTTTTTTGACGGGAAATGACATAGGTGTCTCCCAAAAGATAATAAGACGATGTACAAGAGGCATTATTGTGGGAAAAAAAACATTTCTCAGCTTTTATTTACATTTGAGCAAAAAGTGTCCAGTCGAAAATTATTCATACCCTTCTCAATAATCAATAGAAAAGCCTTTATTGGCTATTACAGCAAACGCTTCCTATAATTGCAGACCATCTTTTTTTGCAGGTCTCCACAGGTATTTTTGCCCATTCATCTTTAGCAATGAGCTCCAAATCTTTCAGGTTGGAGGGTCTTCTTGCCATCACCCTGATCTTTAGCTCCCTCCACAGATTCTCAATTGCATTCAAGTCTGGACTCTGGCTGGGCCACTCCAAAACGTTAATGTTGTTGTCTGCTAACCATTTCTTCACCACTTTTGCTGTGTGTTTTGGGTCATTGTCATGCTGAAATGTCCACTGGTGCCCAAGGCCACGTTTCCCTGCAGACAGCCTGATGTTGTCAGTGAGAATCCTCATGTATTGCTCTTTTTTCATGGTGCCATTTATTGTGATTAGGTTCCCTGGTCCATTGGCTGAAGAACACCCCCAAAGCATTAGGTTCCCACCACCATGTTTGACAGTGGGGATGATGTTCTTTGGGTTGAAGGCTTCTCCTTTTTTACGCCAAATGAAGGAAACATCATTGTGACCAAACAATTCAATTTTTGTTTCATGTGACCATAACACAGAAGACAGGAAGTCTTCTTCTTTGTCCAGATGAGCTTTTGCAAAGGCCAAGTGAGCTTTTGTGTGCCTTATCTGGAGAAGTGGCGTCCTCCTTGGTCTGCATTGTGCAGTGTCCGTTGGATTGTCTGCCTTGAGACATTGCAACCAGCAGAGCCCAGATTCCCCAGGATGGCTTTGGTGGTGATCCTTGGATTCTTTTTCACCTCTCTAACTATCCATCTGGCCAGCACAGGCGTCACTTTTGGCTTCCGACCACGTCCTCTTTTGATTTTCCACAGTGCGGAACATCTTGTATGTTTTGCTCAAATGTAAATAAAAGCTGAGAAATGTTTTTTTTTTTTCCCCCCCACAATAATGCCTCTTGTACATCGTTTTATTATCTTTTGGGAGACACCTATGTCATTTCCCGTCAAAAAATTCCTTGCTGGTTGAATAAAAGTAACTTTAAGTCAAAATTTGCCAGGGGTATGAATAATTATGGGCAGCACTGTAAATGTCTTATGGAGGGCTATGGGTGACGTATGCCATAATAAACCCAGTTGGAGACTCAAACACAATCTTTCCAAGGTGATAATAATCCATATAATTAGAATATTCTATATAATATTACTCTGTGTATAATCCATGTATATTAGCATTTATCACTCTCTTCCATGACAGTATTACCCTTTAACACTGGGAACAATGGGCTGACGTGTCCATCCTGCATTATTTCTGGTGCTGAGACATGTGCCTCTTCAGCAAATGTCATCTGCACAGGAGATGAGAAGAAATGTATTTCCGCGGCAATAGTAACAACAGGTAACTTGGTCATTATTTTGTCTATTGTTTTCTTATTTGTATAGATCTAAAATCCAAATAAAATTCCTTATGTACACATCCATTTTTTTATTATCAGATTGGTGGGGTCTACCGGCTCCATCACTTACCAGCTGTGGGAAGGGGCCACAGCGCTTACCCTTTTCCTCGCCCTGAGATATCATGTCCACATTGTCTTCAGTTCATTCTCATTCAAGTGAATAGGGTTGAGCTGCATTATGAAGCACAGCCACTGTATAAAGCAGGACACTGTGCCTGGTATACTCAGATGGCATGATGCTTGTCCGAGCACTGGGGCCCCTTCAAAGAGAAAAATGGCAGAATGCAGGAGTCAGACCGCCAACTGATTGGATATTGATGATGACAGGTCAATCAGTAGACCATCAATATTAAAGTCTTAGAAAATGTGTCGCCTTAATTAGAGATGAGAGGTTTTTTGAAAAACTCTATTTGGCTGCTTTGCCAAACTTCGACAAGAAATTCAATTTGTTACTAATTACTTAATCACGAATCGCTTTCCACTGTATGGAGCGGGTGCAATGACTGGGAACGGTAATCGACCAGCCCCCTTTCATTTAACCCCTCAGATGCCACGTACAACACTGATCGTGGCATCTCTGACCCACATTTTTAGCCTTTCAGGGATTAATCAGGATTAAAAAAAATAAATGAAAAATTATACTGCCTTCGTCCACTTGCTTACGGAGAGGCCCGTCCACTCCCATCTTAATTGAAGAAATCCCGCCAAAGGACCTGTGGTGAGTGATGACATCATCATGTGATCACGCTGGGCGTCATCATTGTTTTTTTTTTTATTATTTTTTTTTTTTTCCCCAGCCACCATTTTAGGAAAAATTGATTCGTTACCACAAGTTTTGCTTTGTGACAAATTCCATTTTTCCTAAAATTTGTATGGAAGTCCTCTATGGATACTTCGATTCACTCAACACTAACTATAATACTTTTTTATTTTTTTCACCATTCATATTTAAAAAAATGCAAATAATAATCCAAAATCGTGTGATTTGCGAACTGGCCACTAAAGCTTATAATAGGTTGAAGCTTCCTGTTCAGCAGCCAGCTTATTATCATCACAGTAAGGATTACAATGACAAATATCTCTTCTGTATAGATAACACAAGTCCCCCATTCACAAGAGTTGATGGACACAGTCTATTCTCCCTGCCTGTACAATTACCCCCTGCACAGGTCACAGAGCAGGCCTAGAAAAATCTCCCATAGAAGTCTAAGGTCAGCTCCAGTCTACTGTGTTTATAGCCCATGTGGCTGCTATCAAATACCTGGAAGTCTTGACATATTTTAGGCCTACTGTCCAGTGTGAAAATAAGTAGCATAAGTTTAGCATTTTATATAAATGTGACTTGTGTTCAGCATGAGGACATAGACCTGCTCTGTGACCTGACAATGTCCTGCATTAGGTCACAAAAAGTGCGCTGGATCTCCCGAATAGCGGTGGCATCTGGAGAGGAAGAGGTTTTTATGTTTAGTTTTTTTATTTGTCTGCTCTGAGGTCTGATTAACATTGAGGGTCTTATCTGGGGTCTGATTAACAATTTTTCCTCCTCTAAAACCTAGGTGTGTCTTATAGGGGAAAAAATACAGTAGATAGATGTATAGAATCAAAAATTCTAAAGTAATAACCATAATGATACAATCTCAGCAGGGATGAGGGGATCTTCAATAGCCATGAAGGGATGTGCAACAAAGAGCTTCTGTGATCTTGGGAGCCACTCCTATACTGTTGAAGGTATAACAACCAGTTATACTTTACTCTGCTCCAGTGTCCAGACTACAGCCGCTACTCCAACCGGCTCCAGTGGAGGCACAAGTGTCCAGAGAATCGTCCTGACTCCGGCCGTCGTGTGTCTTCTACTGATGAAATGGCTTTTCTAGAAGATATACAGGTCCATGTGGCCGATGCTGATGATCGCCTCGTTGTCAGAACTTTCCAGATTGTTTTACAATAAACCTTGTATTTCATATACATATATATGTTGAACAATGACGCCGGTCTTAATAAACCCCTAAGCTGGCGGTGGATCCGCCGAAATTATGAAAAGGGGCAGGCCTCTTCAAAACTTCGGTGGATCCTCCGCCAGTTCTAATTGTAAGACGGCTTCTTAGCTGAAAGTGGTAAATGAGACGGGCCTGCCGGCCCATCCCCCTTCTCCGCCCATGCCACTCCCACAATTTTAGAACTGGCGTGAGCAGGGAGAAGTCGCAGATTGCGGCGCAACAAACTGTTGCGCCGCAATCAGCGCCTGAAATACGTTTAATATAGGCGTATTTCAGCTTTATATATGACCCCCCATAATGAATACAATAGTGCCATTATTTCTATTGTTTGTAAAGGGGTTTGATGCTTTGTTCTCTTGGAAATATTCTATATTTAGCTGTTACCTTTAGTGAATGATCTCCTCAATAAACCAGAATCTCGCTACTACAGATGTGTGCGCTCTTTTTCTTGAATTTAGTTAAGGACTCGAATTTCTCTTACTAAACAAATTCAACACAAAATCACAATATGGTAGCAAAACCCTTTAACCCCTTCTATCCCAGGCCAGTTTTCACCTTCCTGCCCAGACTCTATTTTTGCAAATCTGATATGTTACTTTATGTGGCAATAACTTTGGAATGTGTTTATTTACGTAACTGAATCGGAGAATGTTTTCTGGATACACATTGTATTTCATGTTAGTGGGAAATTTGGGTCAATATTTATTTTCCTTTATTTTTAAAAAAATTAAATTTACAGAAAATATTCAAAATTTTAAAAATCTCTATATTTAAAGATTTGTCTCACTTCAGCAAGTGGCATTTATCATGTAGAGAAACTTAATACAAGCCACTTACTAATGTACTGTTATTATCCATATTGCTTCCTTCCCTGGCTGGATTTATTTTTCCATCACATCTTACACTGCTCGTTTCCATGGTTACGACCACCCTGCAATCTGTCAGCGGTGGATGTGCTTGCACACTATAGGAAAAAGCACCAGCCTCCCTGGTGGCCAGTACCACGGGAGCTTACATTGGCTGGTGTTTTTTTTTCTTTTTTTTCTATAGCGTGCAAGCACGGCCAGCTCTGATGGATTGTAGGGTGGTCATAACCATGGAAACGAGCAGTGTATCATGTGATGGAAAAATGTATCCAGCCATCAAAGGAGGCAATATGGACAATCAGAATACATTAGTAAGTAATTTGTATTAACTTTCTCTACATGAAAAATGCCACTTGTTTCTAAGACAGATAGTAATCCCACATAAAATAGTTATCAATCAACATTACCTATACGTCTAACTTTATGTTGGCATCATTTTGTAAATGTCATTTTACTTTTTTCTAGGACGTTAGAATTTTAGAAGCAATTTCTCAAATCTTCATGAAAATTTTCCAAAACCTTCCTTTAAAAAAAAAAAAAATTGTATCAATTCAATTAAGTGATTTTTATGGGCTTACGTAATAGAAATACCTATGAATGACTATATTTTAGAAACTACACTCCTCAAATTTTTCTAAACTGATGTTACAAACTTTGTTAACTCTTGAAATGTTCCACAAGAGTTAAAGGATAATGAAGGTGAAATTTCAAAAGTAAACCTCAATATTTATCACACTGATTCTACAGTTTACAGAAACACTCCATCTGTGGTTGTAAACTGCTCTATGGGCAGTGGTCAGAAGGGAAGGAGCACCATATAGTTTTTGGAGGGCAGATTTTGTTGAAATGGTTTTTGGTTGCCATGTTGTATTTGAAGGGACCCCTAAGGTAACCCTACAGTGGAAACCCACAAAAAATGACCCCAATTTGGAAACTACACCCCTCAAGAAACTTAGTAAGGTGTGTCCTGAGCACTTTGACCCCACAGGCATTTTGAGAAATTTAGAAACACTTGGGTGTGAAAATGGAAAATATTATTTCTTCCAGTAAAATGTTGCTTTAGACCCAAATTTTTCATTTTCACAAGCCGTAACAGGAGAAAATGCATCTTATAATTTGTTACCCATTTTCTCCTAAATATGGCAACACCCCATATGTGGTCATAAAGTGCTGTAAGGGCACACCACAGACTCAGAAGGGAAGGAGCACCGCAGACTTTGATGGATTGTTTTATGGGTACCATTTTGGTATTAAACAGTCTCTTGGGTACCAGTACAGATATTTTCTGACAACCATGGTTTTTCTCTGTGTGAGTTATATTTTTAGTTTTTTTGTTTTTTTGTGGGATGAGTCAATGGTTCAATTTTGGGGCATATACAACTTTTGGATCACTTTTTATTTAGCTTTTTGGGAAGCAGGATAAAGAATTGCAACAATTCTGTTTATCGCTTTTTAGGTTTTGTTATTGCGGCATACACCATGTGGGAAAGATGACACTTTATGTGAGGTGACAAAACATTACTGTTTTAGCACTGTTTTATTAATTTATTTTTACAGTATTCATGTGAGGTAGATTATGTTATATTTTTATAGAGCAGGATGTTACGGACTTGGTGATACCTAATGTGTCCTTTTTTATGTTTAAGTTTTACACAGTAAAAGCATTTTTGATTTTTGAAAGAAAAGAAAAAATATTGTTTTTGTGCTGCCATGTTCTGACATATTTCTTTTAGTCTTCAGGCGACTGTCTTATGTGGAGGCTAATTTTTTTCTGGGATGAGTTGAAGTTTTTAATAATTTTCAGTAATATTTTGGGTCCGATATGACTTTTTTTAATCATTTGCAATTACACTTTTTGTGAGGCAAGATGACCCAAAAATGGCTGTTTTGGCACCTTTTTTTTTTACAGCATTTATCTGACGAGGTAGATCATGTGTTATGCACATATTACCTATTGTTTAATTTTAGTTGTTTTACACAGTAAGAGCATTTTTGAAAAGATAAAATCATCTTGTTTTAGTGTTGCCATTTTCTGAAAGTCATACTTTTAACATTTTTCAGGCGATTGTCCAATGTTGGGGCTTGTTTTTGTGGGATGAGATGATAGTTTGATTGGTGCTCGCTCATCACTAATACTAAAGTATTTGGGTGTTCGACCTGAACACTTCGTGATATTCATGCGCTCGGCCAAACACCTGAGTATCATAGAAGTCTATGGGAGACATCCAGGCACCCCCTGCTTGGAAGAGGGGAGGGTGCCTGGTCTATTGGAAAAGGTCAGAAAGTGACAGAAACACCACCCAAATGGATCGGGAACAGCATGGGGACGATGTCTGGATGCATCTTGGACGCCCAGGTCGCTGCGGGGAACCATTTTGTCCGCGTTGTACCCCACTTTTACAGACTGACAAAAATATGCACAACCCCCCCCCCCCAAAAAAAAAAATTGTTAGGAAACATTCTTTCCTGTATATAAAGTGCAAGTGCTGCCAAAAATTACAAGCAAGAGGCACTCCGATACAACCTGTATATCACACCTGTATATCACATAAAGGAGGGCCTCATTCACATTGTGGTACAATTGTTCAGGTAGTGGGACTCCTACACTCATAAAGCCTATGCACTAAGTGAAAGGGTTGCCAAAAATGTACAAGGAACCAGCACTCTAATACATCCTTTGTTACACATAAAGGAGGGCATCATGCACACCCTTGAAAAATTATCATTGATTTTGCCTGGTGACCCTCAAAAACATCAGGTGCAATGGCCTGCTGATCTGACCATCTAAAACATTATGGGCGGTGGCCTGCTGCCGATTTGGTGACTCTAGTTAACCTGGCGTCGATGGCACGTCCCCGTGACGGCGACGATCCATTCGGGTGTCGGCCTATCAACTGTCCATGTAATAGTCAGCTCAAAACAATTGTAAACTACAGGTAAAGGGGGAAACGGCTACCACATCCAAGGAAGGCAAGCGGGGGGCGCGCAAATTTCTCCTGACTCTGGGAGGCAGTGACGATAAATAATAATACAGGACTCTGAAGATGCCCTGTTATTGGAATTAGCAATAAAAAATTACAGCGAATGTCAGTGCGGTATTTTGGATAAGGAAACGTTATACAGGAGAGGCCCTGCTGCAGCTTTGTTGACTCTAGATAACTTCTGCCTGATCGCACGTCCCTGTGACGTCCACCATCCATTTTGATATCTTCCCTATCAACTTTCGATGTTCTTTTATGCGCCTAACATGGTGACCACCGGTGAAGGTGAATCATTGTTCGTTTTCGGAGAGGGCGCCTGAGAAACAAATACGGCTACCATTTCAAAGCAAGGCAGCATGAGTTGCGGGCCTGCTGGTGAGCTGACCCTGTAAAAGATTTTAGGTTTGGGCCTGCACGTGAGGTGACCCTTTTTAAGATTAGATTTGCGGTCTTGCTGGTGAGCTGCAGTGGAACCGACAAACCCAACTTCATTTTGATGGCTGCATTATTCAGCAGGTGCCCGTCATACAGCTCTGAAGATGCCTTTGCCATCTGCACATTTATAAACAATCTGTGGCCTTAGTCTTTTCTCCAGACTCAGTCATTGTGCCACTATGTGTCCTCCTCATCCTGCCATCTCCACAGTATGTCACCTTGCCACTCATTTTCATCACCATACTGCTGCTGATGCTGCCTAAGAGGCCTTAGACTGATCACCAGGCCCACAATGTAAGTAATTTTTTACACCCACATTTGAAATAAAAAATAATTTTTAGATAACATTATTTCTAGTGATGAGCGAGCATGCTCGGCCGAATACCAGTTCGGCTCGAGCATCGCTATGCTCGGCAGATCCGAGCGCTCGGCCGAGTACCACATGTGCTCGAGCGCCATGCTTGAGTCTCCTCCCCGCACGTTTGGTACCTTCTAAGCAGCCAATAAACATGCTGGTAAGTATTGCCATCACTGTAATGCCATTAGCCATGTTTTCTAGTGGCATTACAGTGATTGGCTGGCCGGAACACGTCATCGGCTGCTATATAGCACCCGGTCACGCGGGTTCGGCTCATTGCGAGTCAGGGAGAGCTGATGTTAGGAAGGGACAGACAGTGTAGGGAGAATATGATCGCAAATTACTAATTTTAAAGATGTTTCAAATACCCAAAAGTCCTTTTAACCGCTTAGGGACGCATGACGTACCGGTACGGCATGTTTCCCGAGTCCTTAAGGACCCATGACGTACCGGTACGGCATGTTTCCCGAGTCCTTAAGGACACATGACGTACCGGTACGTCATGTGTTGTTCCGATCACTGCCGCCCGGCCGGCTGTGATCGGAACAAGGTGCCTGCTCAAATCATTGAGCAGGCACCTCGGCTAAATGCGCGGGGGGGTCCTGTGACCCCCCCCATGTCGGCGATCGCAACAAACCGCAGGTCAATTCAGACCTGCGGTTTGCTGCGCTTTCTGTAGTTTCTGATCCCCGCGGTCCCTGACCGCGGGGATCAGAGACTTTAGTATTCCTAAAATATATATGTTTCACCCCTCCTGCACCCCTGAATGATTTTATCCCGGTGGGAGGTGCAGGGGGGGTGTTGCGGGCGGTGGGGGCGGTGCGGGAATAATCGTTGGTGGCTAGTGGGTATACCAAGGTGTCAGCACATTGAGGGAAGGGCTACCCCCTTGACTTCTAGCGTGACTGCAGGAGCTGGAGACGATGACTTTATAAGTCGTTTTTTTCATCAATATACATCCCAGGAAAGCGGGACAAGAATGCATTGAACCACAATGAGGATAATCTATAAGGTACTGGTAATAGTTTATTAAGTGAAATCCTGGTGAAAGGTTCGCTTTAAGGTGAAATAGGGCTGAGTCCTTAAGGGGTTAAGGACTAATGTGTTTTGGCAGCAATTTGAAAGTGCAAAGTTTTTATTTACCAATTTTTGCTTCATTGGCTATATTAATAGAAGGTGTCTGCAGTGACTTCTGACATCTGTGCAGCAATACCTTCTGTGTGTCGGGGTCATAGATAGGAAGAATATTAGTAAAAACAATATTTTTTTCCCAGAATCCGACCACATTTTTGCTTTCTGCGATTTAACCCGTTAATCTCAGTGCTATGCAATTGAATACCGTCTGTGTTTTTCAGGCACATATATTGGGAAAAAGTGAAAAACAAAATATAAACATATTTCCCAGAATCTGAACCCAGTTTTGCTGTCTGCGATTTAAACCGTTGATCTAGGTGCATTGCATTTGAATACCGTCTGGGTTTTTCAGGCCCATATATTGGGTAAAAAGTAAAAAACACAATATATACATCAGGGGCGGACACAAACAGCAGTGGGCCCCTGTGCAAAAAATGTGCCTGGGCCCCCCAAAACCACACATACAGACATAAACATAGGTCATAGGTAAAGATTAATACAATGATGTGTGGCAGCAGAAAGGACCCCAATTTGTCATCTACCCCCCAATCCTACAGGAAGGGGAGAGGAAGGGGTGATCAGGGGCATCAAAGATGGTGGAGACCCTTTAGATACTGTGGTGTGTATGAAAGGGGTTATCCCAGAGTATAAAATGTCCCCCCATATGCCGGGCCCCCACACTGAATATACTTATCCTGCTCCCTGCACCTCTGCTGCTTCTCCCCGTGTGCTCGGAGAAGCAGCAGCGGCGGTGCGGGAACCAGGAGCGGCGCAAGTATATTCCCTGTGAGGTGCCTGGCATATGGGGGAATGTTATACTCTTGGATAACCCCTTTAATGCCCCCACGTAATTTTTGCCCATTTGTGCCAGCACACAGTAGAGATGGCCCGAACTATCCGACGGCGAACAGTTCCCGGCGAACATAGCTTGTTCGCGTTCGCCTCTGCCGGGCGAACACATGCGATGTTCGGTCCGCCCCCTATACATCATCATTGAGCAAACTTTGACCCTGTACCTCACAGTCAGCAGACACATTCCAGCCAATCAGCAGCATACCCTCCCTCCCAGACCCTCCCACCTCCTGCACAGCATCCATTTTAGATTCATTCTGAAGCTGCAGTCTTAGTGAGAGGAGGGAGACTGTAACTGCTGCTGATTTAATTGGGAAATCGATAGCTAGGCTAGTGAATTCAGTGTCCACTCCAGTCCTGAAAGACTCATCTGATCTCTGCTGTAAGGACAGCGTCCTGACAGCACCCCAAAAAGCCCTTTTTAGGGCTGCAACATTAGTCTGCTTTTTTTTTTTCCTTTATATACATATTGCAGTTGCCTGGCCTGCCTGTGTGTGAGGAGCTGCAGGCCCACAGACTGTAGTGTGCCCACTGCCAGTGCTCACCCCTGTCATTCCGTGTGGCACAGGACTTTGCTTAAAAAAAGGCACTTAATTTTTACACTTTAATCTAAGGTTAGTTGCCTGCCAGTGTGTGTCAGGCTGACTTCCACTGACTGTAGTGTGCCCACTGCCAGTGCCCACCACTCATACCGGCTGGCACAGGACTTTGCATAAAAAAGGCATTTAATTTTTACACTTTAGTGTAATTTCAGCTGCTTGCCTGCTGCTAGTGTGTGTCAGGCCGACTTCAACTGACTGTAGTGTGCCCACTGCCAGTGCCCACCCCTGTCATCCCGTGTGGCACAGGACTTTGCTTAAAAAATAGGCACTTCATTTTTACACTTTAATCTAAGGTTAGTTGCCTGCCAGTGTGTGTCAGGCCGACTTCAACTGACTGTAGTGTGCCCACTGCCAGTGCCCACCCCTGTCATCCCGAGTGGCACAGGACTTTGCTTAAAAAATAGGCACTTAATTTTTACACTTTAATCTAAGGTTAGTTGCCTGCCAGTGTGTGTCAGGCTGACTTCCACTGACTGTAGTGTGCCCACTGCCAGTGCCCACCCCTGTCATCCCGTGTGGCACAGGACTTTGCTTAAAAAAAAGGCACTTCATTTTTACACTTTAATCTAAGGTTAGTTGCCTGCCAGTGTGTGTCAGGCCGACTTCAACTGACTGTAGTGTGCCCACTGCCAGTGCCCACCCCTGTCATCCCGAGTGGCACAGGACTTTGCTTAAAAAATAGGCACTTAATTTTTACACTTTAATCTAAGGTTAGTTGCCTGCCAGTGTGTGTCAGGCTGACTTCCACTGACTGTAGTGTGCCCACTGCCAGTGCCCACCACTCATACCGGCTGGCACAGGACTTTGCTTAAAAAAGGCATTTAATTTTTACACTTTAATGTAATTTCAGCTGCTTGCCTGCTGCTAGTGTGTGTCAGGCCGACTTCAACTGACTGTAGTGTGCCCACTGCCAGTGCCCACCCCTGTCATACCGAGTGGCACAGGACTTTGCTTAAAAAATAGGCACTTAATTTTTACACTTTAATCTAAGGTTAGTTGCCTGCCAGTGTGTGTCAGGCTGACTTCCACTGACTGTAGTGTGCCCACTGCCAGTGCCCACCACTCATACCGGCTGGCACAGGACTTTGCATAAAAAAGGCATTTAATTTTTACACTTTAGTGTAATTTCAGCTGCTTGCCTGCTGCTAGTGTGTGTCAGGCCGACTTCAACTGACTGTAGTGTGCCCACTGCCAGTGCCAACCACTGATACCGGGTGGCACAGTAGCTTGCCGATAAATAAGGCATTTAATTTTTAGACAGTAGTCTAAATTCAGTTGCTTGCCTGCTGCCAGTGTGTGTCAGGCCCGCTTCCACTGACTGTAGTGTGCCCACTGCCAGTGCCAACCACTGATACCGGGTGGCACAGTAGCTTGCCGATAAATAAGGCATTTAATTTTTAGACAGTAGTCTAAATTCAGTTGCTTGCCTGCTGCCAGTGTGTGTCAGGCCCTCTTCCACTGACTGTAGTGTGCCCACTGCCAGTGCCAACCACTCATACCGGGTGGCACAGTAGCTTGCCGATAAATAAGGCATTTAATTTTTAGACAGTAGTCTAAATTCAGTTGCTTGCCTGCTGCCAGTGTGTGTCAGGCCCGCTTCCACTGACTGTAGTGTGCCCACTGCCAGTGCCAACCACTGATACCATCTCCCCGTTCGAAAAATCTATTCAATAAATGGCACCCAGATTGGGGACGTTAGAGGGATTAAACTGATGAGAATAGTACTACAGAAAATACCACTCATATCGGGTGTGACAGTAAATTGCACGGCGCAGACGCAGTCACCGTGGATAAAAACAAAGGGGAGGGAGCCAGCGTTTTTTTAACCATCTCCCCGTTCGAAAAATCAATTCAATTGACCTTTCGGGGACCCTTGGTGTTGTACGTGGCTGGGTGGAGGAAGAAACCTTCAATGACATCACCGGGACGTGGCTAGCTTGGTATCCAACCTTGTGCAAATGGGGAGTTTGCGGTTGTGCAAATGAACTGTTTGCGGTGCATTAAAAGGGGAGTTTGGTCTGTCAATGTCTGTGATGCGGGCGTAACCCTTACACTACCTGATCGATACAACATCATACCTGATCGTATACACACACTGGATGTTTTAAAGCACGTTATTCCAAACAATTTAGGAATGTTAGTTGATTTATGCCCTTTATGGATTAAAACCCGACTCTGCGTCCACTACGTAATTTTCCATGGGAGTTTTGCCATAGATCCCCCTCCGGCATGCCACAGTCCAGGTGTTAGACCCCTTGAAACAACTTTCTCATCACTATTGTGGCCAGAAAGAGTCCCTGTGGGTTTTAAAATTCGCCTGTCTATTGAAGTCTATGGCGGTTCGCCCGGTTCGCCAGTTCGCGAACATTTGCGGAAGTTCTCGTTCGCTGTTCGCGAACTGAAAATTTTATGTTCGCGACATCACTAGCACACAGTAGTAATCTCCAAATTGTGCTCCCTTCACAGTAGCTATGGACAGATTCTGTCCCCCCTCACAGTAATTATGCTAGATATGTGCCCCCCTTACAGTAATTATGCTAGATATGTGCCCCCTCACAGTAATTATGCTAGATATGTGCCGCCCTCACAGTATGTGCACCTCACACAGACCCATTGAAATGAATGGGTCAGGATTCAGTCTGGATGATATGCATTTACACTGGCGCTGGATGCGCCAAAGTAATGGAGTGGCCGGCGCCTATTCATAACTTTGGCAGAACCATTGCCAGTTTAGGGGTTATTAAGACCAGTGTCTAAAACCCCAGTCTTAATAAATGACCCCCTGAGTGTCTGGGCAACACTTTTAACCCATTTACACGACACGGACCATATGTATTTTGTGATCTGCAAATTACAGATGACGCCCATGTGCCATCTGCATTTTTTTGCAGACCCATTAACTAGCCTGCACGTTGCGGACCAGTATAGGACGTCACATTTTCTATCCTCTGCGGAACAGACATACGGATGTGGAAAGCAAATGACTTGTATGTGCTTTCTGCACAAGATGGAAAATGTTACACGTCCTATACTTCTCTACAAAATGCGGACTGCAGACCCATTTAAGTTAATGTGTCTGCAAAAATATACGGATCGCACATAGACGGCATCTATATCTTGCCGATTGCGGACTGCAAAAGACATTAGAATTAGGAATGAGCGAATCGACTTTGTATAAAACATCCGAAGTCGATTTGAATAAAAATTTGTTCTAATACTGAACGGAGCAGGAGCTCCATACAGTATTAGAATGTATTGGCTCCGATGAGCCGAAGTTATTGCTTTGCAAAGTCTCACGAGATTTCGCGCGATGACTTCATAAATTAATTTGTACTGTTAAAAAAACATTGGGAAATGTTTTTTTTACAGCATAAATCAATTTCTAAAGTTATTATGCGAAGTCTCGCGAGACTTTGCGAAGTAATACATTCGGCTCATCGGAGCAAATAAATGCTAATACTGTATATAAAAAATAATACTGTATATATAAAAAAAATAACATACTAAGTCAGCTTCGGTGCCTGGCTGGGACAGTGGACACACAGGAAGCCTCCAGTCCTCACTCACCTTCTCCTAAATTGCTGCAGGCTTCACACATTCAGCACCAGGAGCTCTAGGAGAGGACCAGATGTGGGCAGGGCTACCACCAGGGGGTGTAGCTACAGAAACATTGAATCTTCCTTTTCTCATCCTCCTCTACCTCTATTCGTCACATATAATGCCCTCACATATATGGCCTTTGAATATAATTTATTATTATTATTATTATTAAAATATAACCTTCTAAATGAAAGATCAGCAAAATACTACTTATCATCACAACAAAAATTCTTTGCCCATGGCAATAAGGCATCCAAATTTATGATGAGCCGAATCAATCGTAGACTGCAGGCAAGACACGTAACATCTATCAAACCTTCCCAAGGTCCACCGATCTTCTCCTCAATAGCTATAGCTGAACAGTTCAAACTTTTCTACGAATCCCTCTACAATCTCTCCCCTCTGGATGAAGGCCAACCCCTATCAGAAAGAGATAGTGAAATACATCTATAGTGAGCTTCCTAGACTCCTTAAACCTCCCGCCACTATCCCCTACCCAAAAAGATGCCCTTTCAAAGCCATTTACACTTCCGGAGCTGATCTCAGCACTAAAAACCTCTCCAAAAGGTAAAAGCCATGGACCTGATGGTCTCACTTCTTCTTATTATATGGCATTCCAAAATTCGCTACTCCCTCACTTCCTCCCGATCTGTAACTCCGCCCTGCAAAACATACCATTGTCTTCTGAGATGACTAATGCCCTAATTACGATAATCCCAAAAGAAGGAAAGGATCATTCGTCTTGTGCAAACTACCCTACCCTTTTGAACATTGATCTAAAACTGCTGGCGAAAATGCTGGCCACCAGATTACAATCCCTTCTCCCAACTTTGATACATCCCGATCAAGTGGGATTTGTACGTGGCCGAGAGGGAAAGGACAACACCACCAAAATTCTTGATGCCTTGTACTTTGCCTCTCACAAAAAAAAGCCACTTGTTCTTCTCGGCACTGATGCTGAAAAGGCATTCGACCGTATAGATTGGTCTTTCATCAAGCATACCCTACAGAAATTCCACATCCCCGACCCTTTTATCCATGCCATCTTTGCAATGTACAACCACTCCTCCGCCGCAGTATCAGTTAACAATCTCATTTCATCACGCTTTTCCATAAAAAATGGAACCCGTCAGGGATGCCCTCTCTCCCCCCTTATATTTGTCCTTGTGATGGAAACCTTGATGCAGGCCCTCAGACAAGATAAAGAAATCATGGGTCTGAAAATAGGGACATCAGAGTTCAAATTAGCTGCCTTTGCCGATGACCTTCTGATACTTACTACTAATCCCTCCACTTCCATGCCCTTAATAACGGCACTCTTGGCGAAATTTGTTTTTTTATCCAACTTCAAAGTTAACCCTCATAAATCACAAATTCTCCACACTGGCCATTCTCCCAACACGCTTCCAGCTCTCAGAACCAACTCCCCTTTTGACTGGTCCTCACCGCATCTAAATTACTTAGGTATCAAACTAACCTCCCACCTTCCCGACCTATTTTGCCTCAATTACACGTCTCTCCTGACCGCCATCGCTGCTCAGGTGGACTCGCTAGATCACCAATATCTGTCCTGGTTTGGGAGAAAGAACCTGGTTATGTCCCTGGTGATTCCTAGACTCACCTATTTAATGCAAATTCTCCCAATAGCAATTCCTAGGTCATATTTTTGCTCCTTGAACAATCATATTCGGAAATTTATCTGGCAGGGAAGGAGGCCTAGGATCTCCCTCTCAACCCTAATTAAACCTAAACATCTAGGCGGAATAGGCCTCCCTGACCCTGAGAAATACATGAAAGCTATACACTTATGTAGAGCTGTGGATTGGCTTAGACCCTCTCAGTAAAAACAATGGCTAGCTTTGGAAAATGTATACTTTCCCTCCACCCTTAGGGCCTTGTTGTTGGCCGACAGACCACTCCCCGTCCGAGCTTCTATACCGAATCGGCTAGTTCGTACATCTATTAAGGTGTGGGAGTTGTTCTCCACTAACTATCGGGCCCTGACTTTACCTTCTCCCCTGTTACAAATAAGGGATATAATTTCTCTTTCACCTCGTGAGATGAGAGATTCTTCCCCGATTGAGATCAGATCCTCCAACAAGCCAATATTAGATCTACTTGATAAAGATGGATGCATTTTATCTGATCTACTTCTTAAGAAGTCTCTGAAACTCCCTTCTTCGAGTACTCTACTCTTCAATTATCTAAAGAGAGACCTCCTCTATTGGGCAAAAACACTTATTGCTCAAAATGTCCCAGATTGGTTTGAAAACCTGTTGACAACCTCCAAATACCCCTCCAAACTTATCTATGTACAAAAGATTAAGCCTCCCTCTCACGGATGCCAAACCTGCCTTCATTGGTCTATGGGAAGGAGACTTGAAGAGACAGTTCTCCCAAAAGGAGATTGTTAAACTTTGTTCTATCCCTCATAAACTTTCCCGCTGTGTGCGGGTTCAGGAAAATGGGTATAAAGTATTATCTAGGTGGTACAAAACCCCAGATAAAATCTCAATGTACTACCCCAATGTTCCTGACCGTTGTTGAAGATGTGAAATCATGAAAGGCACCTTTTACCACATTTGGTGGGAATGCCCCAAGATAACTGAATGGTGGAAAGCTATTTTTACAATTAGTAACAACGTCTGCAGGTCTGCATTCCCATGCACCTCTGAAATTGCGCTTCTTTCCTTTGGCATCAGGGGTAGGGACACACATACAATATCCCTATTTTCTTCCCTGATGTCAGCCTCACGCCTGATGATACCTATTCATTGGCGCTCTCCCGAAACTCCGAGTGTTGACCATTGGCTTAATAAAGTTGATCAGCTATACCGCCTGGAAGAACTCTCCCACTGGGAGTTGAATACTCGGGCCACCTTTCTCTCCATTTGGTCCCATTGGAAGGAATACAGGCACTTTGTATAACACCTCTTACAAAATATAGCTACTCTCAAGTAGACATGACTGATTACCCCTCCGTTTCTTTCTTTTCTATTCTTTTTGAATTTTCGTATATATAACTGTTCTAAATGTATTGCCATATACATGAATAACTAATGTCAAATGTGTACCTATTTTATACCTTATGGTACTCCATTGTCATTCTCATGTGTATTATTTACAAAAAAAAAAAAAGAAAAGGCATCAATCAATGACGTCTCTTGAGTAGGTGGGATTTTTATATTTTTTTTATTTTAGTTGAGTGAAGGGTCCCTGTCCTTCCTTCCTTCCACCCACCCTCCTCTAACAGGGATTCTAATACCCTGATTCCCCTGAGGTCCTCTCTAGAGACTTCAAGCTTTTTACATTCTTCCTGGTCATGGTCCCTATAAAATTTGTACCATTTTTGTATAAAGAGGTTTATGTCCTTTGTCAACACAAATTAATCAAAACTTGTGGTTGGTACAAAGGACAGTCCTCTGGACAGGACATTTAATTCACTCTCAGTAGGTACCCTATTAGAAAGATTCATCACTTGATTCTGTGAAGTTTCTATTCCTCTATTCTCTTTGATATTATTTAACAGGGAATTCTCTTTCATTGTCGCCCCTTCCCTTTTTTGAGGATTTATACCGCTTCGTAGATGGTAGGGAAACCCTGGCCTTTCCCCTGCAGCCTCCAAAAAATACAGAGGTGAGGAGGATGATGAAGCTACAGTATTTGTTGGCCATAATTTGGCCTTTGAGATACTATTTTGGTGACCATCTGTTCTAATCCCTGATTTTCTCCTATAATTATTTTTCCTTCCTCTGCCTCATCCCCTTCCCCTTGTGGGATTGAATCTTTGTGTACCCTCACCACTTCTCTGATGAATCAATATCTGTGGAGGGTGGTTCTGATTCCTGTAAAAAACGGAATGCTCGCTGTTCTCTTCCTTCACAAACTGTTTGTGTTTCCTTTCCTTTAGATTTGTCAAAAAACGTTCTACTGAAGTTTGTACAGTTGTTTCCCTTCTGGCAAAATCTGCATGTGATTTGTATTATTAAGGTTTTTTATACTGCTTCATTCAAGTTTTTTTTACAGATTTCTCCAGAATCAATTTCTCCTCCTCCAACAGGATTTGAATAAATCTTATAGAGCTGGAGAAAGATTATTTTTCCCACCTTTCAAGAAGTTGTGGGGAATAAGCCATAGTCCTTGCGTTCCACTGTGGAATGCAGGACATGGGTAATTTGTACGTACTCCCCATAGGATAATCCCTTGCTCCAACTGGTAAGCATTGGTGGGTAGGCCGGACGTTGGGCCTCCTTTGTGCGTGTCAGGCTGGAATGCCTGGAATGCACAAGGCCGTCACGTGCTTGCGCCAAGCAGGGCTGTGACTTTACCGGTGGGCGTGTCAGGCTGGAACGCATAGCTTGTGGGTTGCTTCCGGGGAAATGGAGGTGTGGCGCTCCTCCTCTGGAGTGCGTGTCGTGCCGGAGCACATAGGCTGTTAATGAAGGGGGGGGGGTCTTCTAAATGGCATGAATTTTAGACAGAGGGAAGACTGGGGAAATGCAGGTGGCATTTAGGAGCGTGCGTTTATCCTTCTACCTGGATAGGAGTGGGGGGGAGCAATTAGGGCTATTTAAGGGCATCTAGGGATAGGGAATATTGCACACCAATTTCCATCTGAGGTGGCCAGTGGATCTCGGCACAGTATTGTCTGTATAGCCTAGCTAATCTAGAGTCCCTTAAAATAACAGTACATCCTAGGCACTGGAGAAACACGTTGGGACGTCTATTTAACTTAGTGATCCAAGTAGCAAGTTGGGAACAATTGATAGGGCTAGAGAGAGGGGCATTGAGGGCTTAGCCACTAAGGAGTGGGGTCGCCCCTTTCGGGGCGGGTGATCCACTTGTAGGTAGGGGTAGTGAAGGGACAAGCAGGGACAGGAGACCTGACTTTACTATGGACCCCACTTCTCTTCAAATAGCCCTTGAAGAAAATTGAATCCATTCCTACTATGCTCCATTCAGTGGTGAATTAACTCGACTGGTAAAACCGTGAGCAAAGAAGGGCAGGACATACAGTACAGACCAAAAGTTTGGACACACCTTCTCATTCAAAGAGTTTTCTTTATTTTCATGACTATGAAAATTTAGATTCACACTGAAGGCATCAAAACTATGAATTAACACATGTGGAATTATATACATAACAAACAAGTGTGAAACAACTGAAAATATGTCATATTCTATGTTCTTCAAAGTAGCCACCTTTTGCTTTGATTACTGCTATGCACACTCTTGGCATTCTCTTGATGAGCTTCAAGAGGTAGTCCCCTGAAATGGTTTTCACTTCACAGGTGTGCCCTGTCAGGTTTAATAAGTGGGATTTCTTGCCTTATAAATGGGGTTGGGACCATCAGTGGCGTTGAGGAGAAGTCAGGTGGATACACAGCTGATAGTCCTACTGAATAGACTGTTAGAATTTGTATTATGGCAAGAAAAAAGCAGCTAAGTAAAGAAAAACGAGTGGCCATCATTACTTTAAGAAATGAAGGTCAGTCAGTCAGACGAAAAATTGGGAAAACTTTGAAAGTAAGGGCTATTTGACCATGAAGGAGAGTGATGGGGTGCTGCGCCAGATGACCTGGCCTCCACAGTCACCGGACCTGAACCCAATCGAGATGGTTTGGGGTGAGCTGGACCGCAGAGTGAAGGCAAAAGGGCCAACAAGTGCTAAGCATCTCTGGGAACTCCTTCAAGACTGTTGGAAGACCATTTCAGGGGACTACCTCTTGAAGCTCATCAAGAGAACGCCACGAGTGTGCAAAGCAGTAATCAAAGCAAAAGGTGGCTACTTTGAAGAACCTAGAATATGACATATTTTCAGTTGTTTCACACTTGTTTGTTATGTATATAATTCCACATGTGTTAATTCATAGTTTTGATGCCTTCATAGTCATGAAAATAAAGAAAACTCTTTGAATGAGAAGGTGTGTCCAAACTTTTGGTCTGTACTGTATGTTATGGCTACACTGTGAATTTATTTATCTAAATAACATATATGGAGCACGACAAGTGCCAGAATTAAGAGTGTACCTATAGTGCTATTGATGTGGTGATTTATTTTAGAAAGAATTTAATAAAAAGTATATTTTAATAAGGGGTAATTTTATATAAATATGCCCTAAAACTGTATCAGGCTCTACTTTCAGTAGAGAAGCAAGGGTGAATGGAAATAGTCACTTTAAAACTAAATACACCTCAAAAATGGTTGTATCAGAATGTAATTTCACAGCAGAAAGGTGAATGGACGTACTAATATTTAAAATAAATATACCTCAAAACTGGTTGTATCAGAACACACGTTCAGTACAGAAGCAAGGATGAACGTATGTATTTAGTTTTCAACTAAATACACACCAAAACTCGTTATATCAAACTGCAATTTCACAGCAGAAGCAAGGGTGTATGGACGTACTAATATTTAAAATAAATACACCTCAAAACTGGTTGTATCAGACAGCACTTTCACCCTAATAACAAGCAAGGATTACTGAAATTACTGATCATCATAGAATTCAAACAACCGAATATCAGTAGTATTAGAGCAATTTGGATCCACAATTAGTGCAGCAAGGTGCAATAGTAATAGCTCCTATTACCAAGCTTTACACTCTCCTATTGGTCCCTGCTCTCTCCCTATAGTGTGCATAATACCGCACTACTATATCACTACACTATGAATAATCTTTCCTTGAACTGCTCAATAGTTATTTTTGCTGAATAAAGTCTTTCCTTAACACTGTCTCTAGTGCCTGTCATATCTGTCCCTGCACTAAGTACACTGGAAAATGACGGAGAGCGAGAAGGCTGATCGTTCCCACAGTTCTTAGTTCCTCATTCTAACACATGCATCAGCCATTTTAGAAAAAATATGATTCGTTACCACGCAGCATGAGGAAATTGGACTTTGGTACAAATCAAAATTTTCCTGAAAATCGTATCAAATTCCCCTTAGTCAACTGTGATTTGCTCATTTCTACTTGTCTAATTACAACTCTTTTTTTTTTTTTTTTTGGGGGGGGGGGGGGTTTTGGTAGCTGTTGACAACAAAACATGGGTGATGGAAAAGAGAACGCACAAAGTGGGCTTGAGTATTACAATGGCTGGGTGTGGCCTGTATAGTTTTCTACTCTGCAAATATAAGACATAATAATCTTAAGCATGAAGGAGGAGGGCCCAGTGGAGTAGCGAGCGGACATGGCGGTTCAGGCAGAGGAGTTGGATGTGGGGGTTCAGGCGGACGTGTTGCTGCAAGCAGAGGAGGCGGACATGACAGTGCAGGCATACGTGGTGGTGCAGGTGCAGTGGCCAGGTACGGGTGGATAATATTCTGTATTTGTCGTGATGCCAATTGCAGCGTGCGCAGGGTACTATCCCAGGGCCTTTCCAAGGTGTTATAATGCACGTCCCAGAATAGGAATGCCAGAGTGGTGTAATGGCCTATATGTCACGTTTGGGAGTGGGGGAAACCCCCAACCATGCGGTGTCAAAGGGTGAAAGGGGATCAGCCTGGCCAAAAGGAGTAATAAGGGAGCAGGTCACCTCCTACAGCGTCCCTAATCCTCTCCCTGACTCCTCACCGTATGAGCGGACCCCGATGGTAGGACAACTCATACTCAGGATTTCTAGAGACCCTAAGTCGCCCTGGTAATCCCTCACCAAGGAGCAGGGAAGAGACAACCGGTTCATCCCAGTCATGGAGGAACTGGAGTCTCTATCTGAGGCCAGGCTGCAAGGAGAGGGGAACACATACAGCAAATGGAGATGGCAGGTAAGCAAAACCAATAACACACTTACCTGCCACAGACACACTGACTGGAACCCGTGCACAACTGCTGCTGTCCACACCAACATTAAAGGACATAGCACACACCACAAACCACACAGGTACCCAGGACACCGATAGCTGCAATAAACGTGGGACAGGGGAGTGTCTAGCACACATGCTGGACACCAAACACCGTCACACATGCTGGACACCAAACACCACCAGACATGTAACACCGCACAAGACATACAACACCCTGAACATAACCCACGCATACCAAGACATAAGAAGGGAAGACAACACCATAAGAACATCAACATCTATGACCACAAGGGTGGCCCTCACTGGACATATGGAACACCCTGGACTGGAGAAGAGCTCCAGCACCAACGACAGCTGAAGTAACACTGACTCTAGCCAGGAAACCACAGGGGATAAAACCCTAGTGACCACACCCAGTCAGGGAGTTAACCCTTACAGCACCAGACAGAGAGAGGATACAACTTAAAGGGGAAGTGCACACACAAGCATGCCAAACCACACGTTATCACCGGCAACAGCATGCAGAAAGCCGAGACACTGCCACCGCATGCTCTCACAGCAACACGTTGCTGAGGGTAAGAGCAGGTGTGGCAACAATGTCACAGCGCAAACCAAAGGCCGTGACACTCCCACCCCTCAAAGCCCCCCCCCCAAAAAAAAAGAAAAAAAAAAAGGAACTAAACAGAACACCCAATAAACAATAGGGCGGGGGAGGGGGGGAGGGGAAAGTAACAGGATCAGCTTTAGTGCAAAGAAGTCTCTAAACCGGAACCACCTAGAAACCAGGCAGCCAGCCATCAAACAGCTCAGAGAGACCGCACTGAACACTGTGTCCACCTCAGACCCAGTTCACACAAGGTCGCTGCCAGCAAGCACTCCCAACCAGCACACAGCCAGTACACAACAGGAATGCAGCCAGCACACAACACAAATGACAAAACCACTGAGACATGGAAAAGGGGAAGTAAGAAGATTCAGTGTCAGAGCAAAGATGTCTCTCTCAAACTGCCGCCAGCCCCTGGAGCAACACAAAGGAACCAGGGCACCAGACACCAAACAGCCCAGAGAAACCGCACTGAACGCTGCGTCCACCTCAGACACAGTTCACACCAGGTCGCTGCCAGCATGCATCCCCAACCAGCACACAGCCAGTACACCACAGGAATGCATCCAGCACACAACACAAGCACCTGAACCACTGAGAAATGGACGAGGAGAAACGCAAACACCAGTGACGGTTCACACCTACTGCAACCAACAGTCACAGGGAACCGCACTGTTAACAGCGTCTAACCTTTCACCCTCCCTCCGGAGGATAAGTATGTGCGCCAGAAAAACGGCAGGCGACACATGCTGGGCCCTCTTCCGAAGGCTCCAAGCAAGGAGCCTTTGTGGTCATAGATGTTGATGTTTTCATGGTGTCTCCTTCCCTTCTTATGTTTTGGTTTGCGTGGGTTATGTTCAGGGTGTTGTATGTCTTGTGTGGTGTTACATGTCTGGTGGTGTTTGGTGTCCAGCATGTGTGCTAGACACTCCCCTGTCCCACGTTTATTGCAGCTATGGGTATCCTGGGTTCCTGTGTGGCAACAATGTCACAGCGCAAACCAAAGGCCGTGAAACTATAGTGTCTCTGTAGTGTTGTGGTAGTTGTGTCATGGTGTCTCCTACCTGGGTACGGCCGGACTCCTGGCTCCTGGCTCACTTGCAATAAATTTGAGTGTAGGGATAGTAGGAGTAATAGAGGAACTTTGCAGAATAAATGATGTCCAGACCTTTAGATGAAGTTCAAATGTTGTTTTACTTGAAATAACTTGAATCCAAACAGTATACAGCTTTGGTCTCTTGGTCCCAGCAGGTTTTGGCAATTATTTGGCAAAGATTGGCAGCATTCAAAGTACTTCTTCTTTGAATGTGGAGCTTGCAGGATAAACATCTGCTTGATAGTTCTGTAACTGTGGCAGGATTATCTTCTGCACTTATCTGTAACTTCTGCTGTATGGGGACAGACTAGCTGAGGAGAAATAGGCTTCTCCTAGGACTCTAGACTTATCTCACAGATGGATCCTCAGGGGATGCTTTCTTCCTGGAACTCTGGAGTTGGTCTGTAGTTTCTGCTCTCTTCATCTAGCAGAGCTGAAGGTGCTCAGACTGGGTTTATATATGGACATGTCCTTCCTTCAGTTTTCAGAACCAGTCCACACAGTGGCTCCCATGAGTTCTCTTTTATTTAAAAGAATGAGACATTGAGTGTTGGGGCCCTTTAAATAAGGACCTCATCTTCCTTTTCAATGCTAGAGCTACTAAAGCTCATGAGAGGGCGCTCCTGCCTCTGGTAACTTATCTGTAACTTCTGCTGTGTAGGGACACAGTAGCTGAGGAGGAATAGGCTTTTCCTAGGACTCTAGACTTATCTCACAGATGGATTCTCAGGGGATGCTTTCTTCCTGGAACTCTGGAGTTGGTCTGTAGTTTCTGCTCTCTTCATCCAGCAGAGCTGAAGGTGCTCAGACTGGGTATATATATGGACAGCTGAGACTATGACCTTGCTGTCTTCCCTAAGGAGGGGTTCTCCTGAACACTATCACACAGCCTTCCCCTAGCAGGGGGTAGGCTACACTCCTTAAACTTCATTTTCCACCCATACTGCAGGATGTGGGTCCTGCCCACCTCTCCACAGAGGGGAAGCTAAGCTGGAATAAACCATTCCAGCTCAGATACACTAAACACTAACCTGTCCCTGCCAATGAGTTGCTGCCACCTGCTGGTAAACCAGGATAATTACATGAACAATTGTACTTAACATAGTTTTATATGCACATTTCTGGAGGACATAATGCAAAATCACATCTGATGACAGTATAAAGACTCTTAAAAGATAGTAGTGGGGTAGAGGCGTGTAGTAACACAACTCTGAGGTGTTACATTCCCCCTTACTTTTAGTCAAGCTGTCATTGGCTTGTGCTTAGGATAAAAAGATTAATCTCTGGGGTACCCAATTAAATACAAAGTGTTGCATGTAGTACACGGGGAAGCTACACTCTCTTTTTTTGTACAAAATACTTACATAAAAACACATACAGTGTTATATCAAAAACCTTACAACCAAGGCTTTTTCTCCTATCTTTAAATCCCAATCCCTCTCCAGCCCTTATTTCAGCTAGGGGCCACTGTCGCCCCTCATTTATCACCTAATACCAATTAATTCCAGTTACCCTAAATCTCTAGCCATATTGATGTTCTCCCTTCTGTCTGGGCGAGGCTAAATTCATATTGCTTCACCCTGTCCATATACTTCTTCCATTTCTGGAAGGAGGGATATTTAGTCGAACCCCGTTACTTCACTATTACGACTTTGACGAGGGCAGTCGCCCTAAGCCAGAGTCGTTGCTCCCTTTTTTTGTTAGTTTCCGGGAAAATTACCTAAAATCGCATATTCAATGCAGGCATCATATTTCAGGGTAGAGCAGTTCTGTATTTTCCCAAAGACCTTGGACCAATATTCCCTTATACCTAAACATTCCCATAGTAGATGTTTATAGTCCCCCCTGTCCATATAACATTTGTAGCACTTCGGTTCTTTATCTCTGTAGATCGTGGATATTATTAGTGGTGTATAATATAAGCAATGTATCATTTTAAGAAGAATCCACATATGTGCATGAGAAATTGTAGCCTTTTTAATATTCCCATAAATAGTGTCCCATGGAATGTGCTCTATTTCCCATTTAGCTTCACTTTTAAATGTGATCTGTTTAGTACATTCGTGCTTCAGCTTTGCATAGATGTGTGATGTAACAAGACTATTTGGTGACATGTCATAACAAAAATCTAAAAAAGTGTGATGTGCGATTTTAAGATAATTCTTATTTTCGGTGTATTTTACAGTGTGACGTAGCTGTTAATATCGAAATGTGTCAGTAAACCTTAGTGTTGTGCCCGGGAGGATTTCAGTTAATGCTCTAATCTGCCCCTTGAAGAAGACCTGTGGAATTAATGAAACCCCCCGTTATTCCCAATATTGAATATGTAACATCCCAGAGTATGTCACTAAAACTCTGTCACCCTGCTATATGATGTTAGAGTGTAGATGTGTTGTCATCCTGTGTAATCTGACATTACATTTATATTGTATGCCATTTTCTATGTCTGTATTGAATGTATTTGCTGTAATTCTTAATGTACACCAGCAGGTGGCAGCAATATGTAGACAGAATAGGGCCAGTTAGTATACCTAGACTGGAATATACCATTCCAGGCTAGCTTCCCCCATCTGAGGAGGAGTGGAATGTTCCCACATCCTACTTCAGAGGGAGGAAAGAAAGTTCTAGAGTGTGTACCAGCCACCCCCTGTTGGGGTAGGCTGTGTGAATAGGAGCTAGCAGAAAACAGGGATCCCAACCAAGGATTCAGGCCTTTGCTGAGGCTGAGATTAACTCTTCCCAGCCTGAGTTCCTTACCTCATCTGGATGACAAAGAAAGCAGCCAACTTCAGAACTATTAGATCTCCAGGAAGAAACCACCATCATTCCCTGTGAGCAGTCCTGTAAGTACAGATTCCAGAACAAGAAGAAGATAAGTACCTTCATAGCTAGTCAGGCCCAAACAAAGCAGAAGATAGACAGAGCAGAAGACAGATACCTGCCAGATTCTTAAAGGCGTATGTACCAGATGCAGAATATATATATAATTCCTGCCACATATTGCCAATACCTGCTGGGACTCTAGACTATTGCTGTAAATTGTATGGATCTAAAGCTGCATAATTATACCACCAAGTAAAGCCAAGTTGGACCCTATTTGCTGTGTGGAATTCCATCATTCCTCCATTACTCCTATTTACAACACTCAATTTGTTGCATGTGAGCCAGGATACAGGAGTCCAGCCGTACTACAGGTAGGAGACACCGTTGACACAATACAGAGACTATATCCCCCTCTGGCATTCCTAACCTGCATAGCAGCATAGCAGCCCAATGACCCAGTGTCCGGCCCGTTGCATCAAAGTGGCGTCACGAACAGGATAGGATTGTATTGTGTGTCCATCCCTAAACAGCAGAACCGCATCTAATTGCGCAAAAAAACTGACTTAAAAGACGCCATATTATCAGGGCTGAAGATTGCACCAAAACCGCTTAAAAAGTGACTTGCTTACTTGCATTGCTGTGCCAAGGAAAGCGCTGCACGTGTGCTGCACACAAAGTGTTAATTCGGCATTGTGGAGATTCGCCATATTCGTTCCAAGATGGCGCTGCATCTTCAAGCTAACAGACAAAGAAAGCCAGAAACGCCCTCTCAAGAGCGCAAAAATGAGGAATACGCCCCCCAGAAGCGGGAAAATGTAGCTACACCCCCTCAGGAAGAGCGCGAAGATATCGAATACGCCCCTTCAGGAGCGGTAAACTTGGAGAACGCCCTCTATGGACTTGTCTATGATCAGGCCAGAGATGATAAAAGCTCCACCCTCTGTGCCCCTCCTTTAGTGTTAGCAATCAGCGTGTGCCGGAGCACAGTGAAGATGGCCTATCCGCGACCAAGATGGAATGCCATGGCCATTGATGGGGAGGACGTATACCCCGAACAGCCTATGGAGATCCGGGTCTCTCAACTAATACAGAGACGCGGACCCTCAGCTCTTGCTGCCCGACAGGAGGCTGTGGATACCCCTGCGCACCCGATCCCTGCTGCGGTACTCTATCTGAGATACCGGAGATGCCTGAGGTGATCGATGAAGTCCCGGTTCCAGCTAGCGGTGTTCCGGATCTGGTGATTGAATTCCAGGAGGCCGTGGATTCCTCTGCTGTGTACAGTGCACCCGCGGAAGGCGACGAACCTGCCCAGATGGACGTAGACGCCGTACCCGTTCCCGCAGAGGCCGTCGCTGATGTCACTCCGCCAGCAGAGAGGAGGCCTACTAACCAGATGGCACCCGAACCCCAGGAGGGGTTCCAGCTAAGGACACCGGAACCAGCCACCCGGCCACGACATCAGGTAGGAGCTACCCTGCTCCCTGAGGGCCATGCCTGGTCCACGTCCGTTCCGCCGCCACGTCCTGAGACCCTGGCACCTGTGGCCTACCAAGCCACAGCCACCTACTGGTGCGGTGGAGGCGGCCAGGGATTCCACTCCACCGCCCAGCTACAGTCAACTCAGCAGCCTCAACCCAGAGGTACCGCATGAAATTACTGCCTTTGCCCAGACGGCTTGGGCGTATAAGTCGGCCGTAGAAGAGTGGGTGAAGGAGGTACTAGACAGCCCCCAGTCTGGAGATCCCATTCTGACCAGGCGTACAGGAACCGTCCTATGGTTCTCTGTAGAAAGAGGCGTGGGTTTCCTCCAAGATAACCATTCGGGCACAGAGGTATTTGTAGGCCGCAGATCAGTGAAGCGTCACTACTTGCCCCAGGAGAGGCATAACTTATATATTGGGGACCAAGTCGAATATACCCCCATGCGGTCCATGCAAGGACTATTTGCAGCCGGAGTCACCCTGCTCCAGAAACCTCTCTCCCCTGCCATCACCCAAGAGACCTGGCAGGAAGATCCAGGCTCTGCAGCTAGGACCAGGTGTTTGCAAGAGACCCCAGATGGCCGGCTGGTATTTAAAGAAAAGGAACAACCAGCCCCTGCACCTCTCATTCCTGATCTTTCACCGCCACCAACCCTGAGGGTGGGACAAATAAACAACAGTGTCCTCACGTTCAACCCTAAAGTCCAGCCCTGCTTCATGCCACCCTATATGCTGCCCTGGAAGCAGCCACCACAGACACAGTCTAATGTGCCAGCTCTACCTGCACCAATGAAGCCAGAAGTTCTTCCCCTTCCTGCACCGGCTGTGGATCCCAGTCTGCAGCAAGCAACAGCTACCTTTTCTAGATTGGCAGTACAGCCAATCCCTACAGTAACAGGTAGAGGTTGCTGGCGTACCACCATCAATACTACCCTCAGCCACCAGCAGAGGCAAAAAGGACCCCTCATGCACTTCAGCAGCTCCAGTAGCGAGCTGGACACCTACTTGTAAGGTATCCCCTCTACAGAAGAATAACCACCAGTGACTTTGTTTGGGAGCCACACCATGGACTGATAACCTGACCGGTGAGGACCTGTTGGCATTGTTGTGTGATGTTTTAACCATTTTGTTCCAGGTTGCCATTGTTTGTCCTCATCCAGATGGAATGTCAGTTAGGACTCCCCCCATCAGCACTTAACCCCTTACATCCAAGTTGGAAGTTTTATTCCCTTTCTCAGGTTACCTGATAGCCTGCTGCTATTAACTTTTTAACCCTTTGATTACAATTAACTTTTGCCCTGTGGATTGCAAAGGACTTTTATCAGTTTCCAGAGGATTCTGCAACTTTAAGCACTTCCAGGAAAAAGGACTCAAGTTATTGTTAAGCCTATCCTTGCACTTATAAAATTTGCACTATTTTATATCAAATGTTTGCAACATAAAAGCTTGCACTCCATTGTCATGCTATTTAATAATTTATGCCATTATAACCAGTTTACAAATGTTATGTAACGTTTAAGTAACCTGCCCATTGTGTGTATTATCCTTCTAGGTGCCACAATGTGAATTTATGTACTGTCTACAATGATTGCACTTACCATTGCACTTAAAAAAAAAATTGTAGCAACTTACTTAAGTGTGCCTTTTCACAGCTCTTGTTCTCTCCCCCCTTCATACGGACTGTCATTATACGGACGTTGTACACCAATGGCCTACACCCGGTGATATATACCCATAGATACCCAGGGTAGGACCAAATGGTAAGTCCTGACAGGTCTAGTAACTTCACAGGTACCCCTGCTGCTTCAGGAATCGTCAGAAGCCCTAGGCTGCTCCTTCCTGCGTGTTAAATGTTCCAGATTGTTTCCATCCGGAGGTGTCTCATTTCCAGGAGCGCACGGGATTAAAAACCCTCCTCCTGTGACCTGCCAGAAGTATGCGGAGATGAAGGATACCTCCCCTTCTGAGCCTTTTTGCCTAAGGTAAGGCGCCTCAAACCTTAGAGCCACAACTTAGCTTCCTCTTAGTCATCATAGTGATCGTGCTATAAGCCACATTTCTTCAGGCTATGATGCAGGGAAGGGAATACAGGATAAAGCCACCCTTTCATTTGCGGGCTTTCCATTACATGATGGCGGGATTACGGAGTAACGACACCCTCATGCTCTCTTTGATATTGGTGGACAATATACAAAGTCATGTATGTAGAGAGGCTGAGCACTCTCCGAATGGACCATACAAAGACTATTCAAAAAATGATTGTATTTATTACACCAATGTATACATCTAAAAGATGAACAATATTACAATATAACAAAATACACAATAAAAATACACTATTAAAATTATTCCGTTTAAGAGCATAAATAATTGGATCTGCGGTGGCATGCAAAAGAATATGCAACTTGGATAAAAAAGTATGTCCTGAAAAAAATCGATGACAATTCGATGTTTAAATATTCGACAATGTGAAGATAAATTTAAATCAAATAAATCTTCAGATAAATGTCCAGACTGAAATTCTTTTTTTTTTTATTATAAATATCTTTATTAATTTTCTTAGGGCATAACAATGTAAAAAGGTATCTGATCACAGAGAATGGACACAACAGGTACATTTATACAATATTACCCGTGGTGTCAAACCACACATATATGGACTCACAAGTATCGAGACCGAGAACACCTCAGATTAGTGCCAATTCTCTGTCACCCATTGTAATACCACCGACGGGGCGGCCTCTTGTTCACCTGCCGCGATCTTCTGCGTTCCACTGTGGAACGCGGAAGTCGCGCGAACTTCGGGGAGTGGCGTGGCGGATGCGTTCCAGGGTGGAACGCGGAAGTCATCCCGACCAGTCTGCGATCCCTTCGCACTTCCTGGTCTTACTTAAGGGCACTCGTGAGGCGGCATGGCGTGCTGTGATTATTGTCAGAACGCCTGCTGCCTCACGAACCTGTGTTGGACTATCCACCAAACCGGACCCTGCTCTTTCCACAGCTACCATCTGGAAATCGGACCCGCTCAGTCCTCAGACTACAGTCATCCGGGAGTCTCACCCATCACACAGCTACTGCCAATCGCAAGTACCCTTTAGGAGAGAGAACACCTCTCCTCTGCCTGCTTGCAGGCTAAATCCACTGCATAATAGTGTTCCATATACTAACCCACCGTCTATGAAGCAATAGTACTGTGGCGTACCCTAACATTGTCCCTGCCGCAGCCACTGCATAAATAGTGTTTCATCTACTAACCACCGTCTATGAAGCAATAGTACTGTGTTGAATTGTGGTTGTGTTGCTTGATCACGTGATGGTAGAATCTCTAACTCACCGTTGAGATTGTGAGTGACGCCTGAGATTCATATCTGATTGATCATATTACTCCGCAGTTGCGATCCACTATTGTAAAAACTGCAGTCGTGACAGTATCACAGCACCTAATAATAAAAAAAGATGGATCCAGCGGAACTCACTAGACATATGGTTACTTTATCTCAGAGAGTCGAGACCCTATCCACCTCTATGCAGGACCTGCAGGTAGAGAATCAAAGACTGCGTACTTTGGTTAATCAGAACATAGGAGCTGCAACTCCCAGAGAGGCCCCTGAACCCAAGGTCTGCGCCCCCGAACCTTTTTCAGGGGATAGGAAGATTTTTCGTCAATTTATAAGTTCGTGTAGACTCATGTTCGACCTACGCCCTCGCACTTATTACAATGACCGTATAAAGGTACTCACACTCATCTCCTACCTTAAAGGGGAACCCCGAGCCTGGGCCGAGACCTACTTTGATGAAGAGGATGAGGTCCTAGATTCTTTTCCCAGATTCATGGAGGCCATGGCACTCCTCTATGATGACTCTAGTAAACAATTGACCGCTGAGACGGCCATCAGAGGACTCAAACAAGGCCAACGACCAGTTGAAGATTATATTGCTGAATTTAAACGCTGGGCTAGGGAGACGGAGTGGAATGATCTCAGTCTTCGTAACCAGTTCCGCCTCGGCCTTTCAGAGCCCTTAAAAGATGAGATTGCCCGTGACGATTTACCTTCTACCTTAGATAAGCTAATCCAACGCTCTATCACGATTGACCGCCGCCTCCGTGAACGGAGAGCGGAAAGGGTCTTCACCCCCACACCAGCCCCAAGAGGAGCCAGACCTCCCCCTAAGGAGGAGCCAATGGAGCTAGGAACCATGCGGGGACCTCTCACGCCGACTGAAAAAGCCAGGAGACGCACATTGAACCTATGTCTCTACTGTGCCTCCCCTGACCACGTAGTGGACGAATGCCCGGCGGTTAAAAAGAAGACAGGAGGTAGGAAAATGCATATCTGCAAATTGACACATAGTCCTTGCCACCGCAATTCTTACATATATATTTCTCTCAATTTACAGTGGGATACCGAGAGGATCATCACTAAGGCCATGATAGACACCGGAGCCTGTGGCAACTTTATAGATTCACAACTGGTTAAGTCCAATAAAATACCCCACACATTGAAGCAAAAACCGGTCACAATTACTTTTTTAGATGGGTCCACATCCCCTTCAGGCCCAATCTCTCACCACACCCAACCGCTGCTGGTGGCCTGTGGAGAGGGTCACATCGAACACCTTATGTTTGATGTCATCTCCTCCCCCATGTTCCCGGTAGTGCTCGGGCTTCCATGGATCAGACTTCACCAACCTTCTCTTCTCTGGCCTAAAGGGGAGGTGCAGTTGGATTCCCACTACTGTACCACCACTTGTTATCCAAACACTGCAATCATGCAGATTGCACCCACGGGGCTACCTCCCCATCTGGTTGAATTCGAAGACGTTTTTAGCCAATGTGGAGCTGCCACACTCCCCCCACATAGACCCTATGACTGCCCTATTGATCTCATTCCGGGCAGTCCTGTTCCTACGGGGCGTATCTATCCGCTCTCCCAACCTGAATTAGCCCACCTGAAGGCTTACTTAGACGAGAACTTAAAAAAGGGGTTCATAAGGCCGTCAACCTCCCCTGCTAGCGCAGGGATGTTCTTTGTAAAAAACAAAGATGGAGGATTAAGACCAATAATTGACTATAGGGGACTCAACAAAATTACTGTAAAAAACCGCTATCCACTTCCACTTATCCCCAAACTGATCGAGAGGTTACAAACATCCCGTATTTTCACCAAACTTGATCTCAGAAGCGCATATAACTTGATCAGGATCCGAGAGGGGGATGAGTGGAAGACTGCTTTTAGAACCAGGTACGGACTGTTCGAGTACATGGTAATGCCTTTCGGGTTGTGCAATGCCCCCGCGACGTTCCAGCATTTCGTTAACGATATTTTTCGTGATCTGCTGGACGTCTGTGTCGTGATCTATCTGGACGACATTCTGGTGTACTCGGACAGTCCTACCGACCACCGGAGGCACCTGAGATGGGTGTTGTCCCGTCTTCGGGTTCACTCCCTTTATGCAAAATTAGAGAAATGCATTTTCGAACAGCCTTCCATTTCCTTCCTGGGATATAACATCTCCCCCCAAGGGATTCAGATGGATCACTCCAAAGTGGAATGCATCCAGCTTTGGCCTGTGCCTCACACACGCAAAGCACTCCAACGATTTTTGGGCTTTTCCAACTATTACCGGAAATTCATAAAAAATTTCTCGGCAATAGTAAAACCCTTGACAAGACTAACCAGTACCAAAATACCATTTACATGGTCCTCCGAGGCCCAAGAGGCTTTCGAAATACTCAAACAAAAATATACCTCAGCTCCCATACTCCAATTGCCCAACCCCGAATTCCATTTTGTTCTAGAGGTTGATGCTTCCCACCTCGCCATAGGGGCAGTTTTATCCCAACAACCATCCTCTTCTGAACCTCTGCACCCAGTTGCATACTACTCCCGAACTCTTAATACTGCTGAAAAGAACTACCCCATTGGGGAAAAAGAGCTGTTGGCTATTAGGGATGCTCTGGGCAACTGGAGACATCTCCTGGAAGGTGCCAAACATCCCATTATGATTTTCACTGACCACCGTAATTTACAGTTCCTCAGGACTTGCAAAACCATGTCGGCAAGACAAGTACGGTGGAGTCTTTTCTTTGATCGTTTTGACTTTCACATATCCTACAGACCAGGTTCCAAAAACACAAAAGCTGACTCCCTCTCCCGGTTATACGAAGAGAGCGCTGTCGCAGAGCCTCCTGCCTTATTGCTCCCGGCAAACCGGTTCGTCGGACTCGCCACGGGTTTTAAGGAGCTCTTAAAACACGCTCCCTCTCAAGGGGATCCTCCTATTCCTCCTAAATTGACATCAACCGATGGGTTCTTTTTCAAAGATGACAAACTTTACATCCCTCCTAGAATGCAACCTTCTGCCATTCGACTCATGCATGACACACCCCTAGCGGGCCACCCGGGCATCACCAAAACGCTGGAGCTTGTACGTAGAAAATTCTGGTGGCCAAACATGTCCAAATCAATCCACGAATATGTCTCCACCTGTGATATCTGTGCCTCCACCAAAACCGATAGAAAGCCCCCCTATGGGTTACTGATGTCATTAGACACACCCACCAGACCTTGGGAGATTGTCTCTGTCGATTTTATAGTCGACCTCCCTCGCTCAGAGGGTTGCAACACCATCATGGTTACTGTCGACCTACTAACCAAGATGGCCCACTTCTCCCCACTTAAAAAATTACCATCATCAAAAGAAACCGTCCAGACCTTCCTCAGCCAAGTCCTCCGCTTACACGGGTTACCCGCCGGGATTATCTCCGACAGGGGCAGTCAATTTATATCAAGATTTTGGAAGACACTCTGCACAGCCCTCCAAATTGACCACAGGATGTCGACCGCATATCACCCACAAACTAACGGTCAGACAGAGCGAGTAAATCAGTGTTTAGAACAGTACATCCGATGCTATTGCAGCCATCTCCAAGATGACTGGTTTGATCTACTGCCTCTAGCCGAGTTTGCATACAACAATTCAATGAATTCCTCCACTCAATATTCTCCTTTCTATGCCAACTACGGGTTCCACCCGACCAACCTACCACCTGATTACTTACCTGGTAATGTTCCTGCAGTTCAGGACTACCTCGAATGTCTAAAAGAAACTTCCCTCGTGGTACAAGACAACCTAAAGACCGCGAAAGAACGTCAAAAAAGACATTATGACACTCGACACTCTAGTCCCCCCACATACTGTGTGGGAGACAAGGTGTGGTTGTCCACGAGAAATCTCCGCCTTAACGTGCCCACAAAAAAACTCAGTCGCCAGTACATAGGCCCATTCCCCATCGAGAAAATCCTGAATCAAAATGCGGTACGCCTAACTCTTCCTCCCAACTGGAGAATACATCCCTCATTCCATGTGTCCTTACTCAAACCATACAAACCTAACCGGCTCCCTCTTAGGGCCTCTCCTCCTGCCCCTCCAATTGAGGTCCAGGGTGAGGTTGAGTACGAAGTCGACAAAATACTCGACTCCAGAAAAAGGGGATCATCTATACAGTATCTCATTCGATGGAAGGGTTATGCTCCTGCAGATGACTCTTGGGAAGACTCACGGGATGTACATGCTCCTAGGTTGACCCGTTTGTTCCATCGTAGGTATCCGAATCGGCCTACTCCCACGGGGAACTCCGGAGGTGTTCCTTTGAGGGGGGGATACTGTAATACCACCGACGGGGTGGCCTCTTGTTCGTCTGCCGCGATCTTCTGCGTTCCACTGTGGAACGCGGAAGTCGCGCGAACTCCGGGGAGTGGCGTGGCGGATGCGTTCCAGGGTGGAACGTGGAAGTCATCCCGACCAGTCTGCGATCCCTTCGCACTTCCTGGTCTTACTTAAGGGCACTCGTGAGGCGGCATGGCGTGCTGTGATTATTGTCAGAACGCCTGCTGCCTCACGAACCTGTGTTGGACTATCCACCAAACCGGACCCTGCTCTTTCCACAGCTACCATCTGGAAATCGGACCCGCTCAGTCCTCAGACTACAGTCATCCGGGAGTCTCACCCATCACACAGCTACTGCCAATCGCAAGTACCCTTTAGGAGAGAGAACACCTCTCCTCTGCCTGCTTGCAGGCTAAATCCACTGCATAATAGTGTTCCATATACTAACCCACCGTCTATGAAGCAATAGTACTGTGGCGTACCCTAACATTGTCCCTGCCGCAGCCACTGCATAAATAGTGTTTCATCTACTAACCACCGTCTATGAAGCAATAGTACTGTGTTGAATTGTGGTTGTGTTGCTTGATCACGTGATGGTAGAATCTCTAACTCACCGTTGAGATTGTGAGTGACGCCTGAGATTCATATCTGATTGATCATATTACTCCGCAGTTGCGATCCACTATTGTAAATACTGCAGTCGTGACACCCATATCAAAACAAAGCCACCCCCCCCACCCCCCCCATCCCCCCCACTGTACCTGGCCTGGTACGGCCGCCACGAGGGGCGGCAGGCGCCTCGCGCCCTCCTTCTGGGTGTCTCCCAGACCATCATAGGATAAATTACTGTATGGTTTGGACTAGCAGTGGTGTTTTTTTTTTTATTATTTTTATTTTATTTTAAAGGTTATTGAAAGTTATTTATATAGAGGTTATGTTCGGAAAATGGTAGGTCATCAGTTCCAGCCCGGTGATACATCTGTTTTAGTCGTTTCTCTGCGGCTGTACCCCTGTTTCTATTATTTATTTCTCGCCACGACGTTTCATGCACTCGAAATCTGTTACTCTTGCCATTAGACTTTGCCATTCGTATATTGTGGGTGGTCTTTCCTTCACCCAATGTCTAAGAATTATTACCTTGGCCAATAGGAGTCCCTTCAACCAACGGACCTTTTCACTTTTGGTGGTTTTGTTTTTATACTCGGAGGGGAGGATTCCAAGCACAGCGACTTGAATAGTTAGGGGGGGGGGGGGGGGGTATTCCCAGTTGGTTCCGCCAATTCCTGAAATATACTATCCCAAAAGGTCTTGATAACGGGGCAGCCCCATAGCATATGAACGTACCCTGCAGCTACAAAAGAGCATTTCAAGCAACGGAATTCTTTTCCCTTGTTACCATACATTTTAGTTAGAAGACTCGGGGTAACATATAATATTATTTTGAATTGAGTCAAACGGTGCTGTCTTGAAAGGGAGGCCTTCTTGATATTTTGATATATTTCCTGCCATTGTAGAGGGTTACATTCCCCTATATCCACCTTCCATTTGTCTACACTTTTAAATTTAGTGACCGTGCTGAGTTCCTCTATTAATCTCCTATAGATTAGTGCAACCCTAACTTTATTTCCTAATGAATTATAACAAAATGATAAAAATCGCGGAGTGCCAATTGTCAGAGATGCTTTTTTAAGCGTGTATTCTAGTGCATGTTGTAATTGTAAATATCTATAGTGTTCTAATGCGGTGATTGGTGTCTGCTGGAGCATTTCCCCTATTGGTTTAATTTTCCCTTTCGTGCATATGTGTGAGAATAACGTAATGCCTCTCCGAGTCCAGTAGTCATTTTCGTTAAGGGCCAGGAATTCCATTAGCGAGGGGTTATCCCATAGCGGGGTGAATTCCAGAACATGGGGGGCCTGGATAAGTTCCTTAGTTTTATTCCAAACCCTCTGTAGCGCTGAGCCAATGGGACAAGAGTAGTCCACCCGCTCCAGGAGTCCGGATTCCAATATGCTAAATATATTATGTGTAGGCTGTTGGTGTTGTCCTAAAATGTGGCATATTAATAGCCCATCCCCCGTGTTGATACACCACTGTAGCTGTGAGCCTACATAATAGCTTTGAAAATTGGGGAGGCCAAGGCCACCATTACTTCCAGCCAGTCGCAAATATTGCAACTTAATGCGGACCCTTTTCCTGCCCCATATCAGATCGTTAATCAGTCGATCGATCAAATTAAAAACACTGTCTTCGATCCAGGCAGGGCAAGAGCTAACCGTGTACAATATCCAGGGCAACAGAATCATTTTGATCAGCGTGATTCTTTTAACCTGAGAGAGCGGAAGTTTCTGCCAAACCCTAATCTTCTCCCTTATTTTATCAACTAGGGGGATGATATTTAGCGTATTATAATCCCTAATGGTGCTGCTAATTTTTATTCCTAGGTATTCTAAGTGATCCGTTGGAGCGATAATTCTGACCTTTAGATCATTTTGGGGAGGTGCCCGATTGAGGGGGAAGAGGACGGACTTTGTCCAATTTATCTCATATCCGGCGACACTGCCGAACTCCTCTATTATTTGCATAACACGTGGGACGCTTCTCCACCCATTATTTAGGTAAAGCAACACATCGTTCGCGTATAAACAAATCTTGTCGTCCCTCCCCCTCCCACCGAATCCCGCAATGCTAGGCTCCGCCCGTATCCTACAAGCGAGGGGTTCCATAAAGACTGAAAAGAGGAGTGGAGAGAGTGGGCATCCCTGTCGTGTCCCACGCTGTAGGAAGATAGCAGTGGTAATCACCCCGTTAATATTAATTCTGGCCATTGGTCCGTTGTATAATAGTTTAACCCAGCCGACAAATTTTTGACCCAAGTTCATCCTATGCATAACCCGCCAGAGGAAGGACCACTCCACCCGATCGAACGCCTTGGTGGCACCCAAAGAGAGGATGGAGCGGTCCCGTCCCCCCCCCCAATCTGAACATTGAGGATGGTCCTGCGTATATTGGTCTGGATTTGTTGCCCGGGAATAAACCCTGTCTGATCTGTATGAACTAGGCCAGTTATTACTTTTTTTTGCCTATTAGCAAGGACTTTTGCGATTATTTTATAATCTGCGTTAAGCAGAGATATAGGGCGATAAGCCTCAACTTTATTTCCGTTTTTCCCCTTCTTCAGAATCAGAGTAATGGTTGCCTCCGTCAAAGACGGGGGCAACTTTCCACAATTACAGGATTCGTTCAGGACCTGTAGCAACCCGGGCAGTAGGACCCCCGCATGGCTCTTGTATATGCCAAACGGGAGGCCGTCCGATCCGGGCACTGACAAGCCCCGAACCTCCTGCATGACCGCCTGTAACTCCTCCAAGGAGATGGGGGCACACAGGAGGGCCGAGTCCGGGTCCGACAGCACCGGGATCTTGACCTTTTTTAGAAAATCATCTATATTTGACCCTGTATCGTCCGACCCGGAACGATAAAGATTGTTGAAGTATTTTAAAAATTCTCCCTCAATCTCCACTCCTCTTTCCAATGTTCGACCATCGCCTGCCAGAATTTGTCTAATCTTTTGGGGGGCCTTCTGGTTAGTTATTATGGAAACCAGTAATTTACCCGGGGTACCTCCCTCACAGAAGTGCTTATAGCCCATAAAGAATAGTTGATTCTGAGCTTTTTTCCTCATAAAGTTTATGTAGTGGTCATTAGCAATTTTTAAATTAGCTCGCATATTCACGTCATTATTTATTCGAATCCTACCCTCCAGGTATGCAATATTTACTTCCAAGTTTTTTTGCTCTTTAAGGAACTCGGTTTTTTTTCTTTTTATTCTGCTATAATATAACCCACGGATAAAAGCCTTCATGGCATCCCACACGAAGTGGATATGCGTTGTACCAATATTCTCTTGCCAAAATTGTGTGAGTTCCTTATCAATACCTGCAGAATCATTTAATATGGTTAACCAGTGCTCATTCAGTCTAAATGGTCTGGTAATAACCGATTGTTGCCCAATCTTCATAGCCAGTAAGATCGGTGAGTGGTCGGAGATTCCGTGTATCTCATATTTTATTTTTAAGATATAGTCAAGCATCTCACCATTGGCCAAGGCAATATCAATTCTGGACATGGCACTATATGTTTTACTGAAGCAAGAGAACACCTGTTTGCTGCCGTGAAGCCATCGCCAAACGTCTTTTAGTCCTATCTCCTCACAGAACCCTAGAAGTAGGGAGTGCTTTCCCTGCCCACTTTTCCCCACAGTTGAAATTCTATCCAACACGGGGTCCAGTACACAGTTAAAGTCACCACATATTAATACCGGGCACTGCTCCCTATTATACATAAAAGTCGTCAACTGCTTAAGGACGGTCATTGCAAATGGTGGGGGAATATACAGGAAAGCCAAAACACACTTTCTACCATTCCATCGAGCATAGAGGAAGATGTATCTCCCGTCTCTATCAATCGACTGATCCAGGGGGATAAAATCAATGCTCTGATGTACATATACACTAATCCCTCGAGAGAATGTCGAGAATCCGGAGTGGAACTGATGCCCCGCCCACTTCTTGATTAGGTATTCTGGGATCTCTGGTGAAGCGTGTGTTTCCAATAATGCAACTATTGCTGGGAGATGTCGAATAATCAGGTCAAAGACCACCACCCGTTTTGTTCTATCTCCCATTCCATGAACATTCCATGTTATTACTTTATCGTTCATCAAGTTATGGAGCTAGAGAGGAATCGTCCGCCGCCCCCCAAAGGCAGCCGCAGCCAGGCCAGATCCCACTCCCTCCAAACCCCCCCACTCCAACCCTCCACACCACCGCCCCATATCCCCCAAACTGATTCACTGATGCGAAGCATCTTGTCAACCTCTTGCATTTCGCCCATCCGTCCATGGGCCGCCCCCATCATCCCGCCACCCCCAACGTCCAGGCATCCTCCCACCCCATCGACCAACATCATGTTATCTGTTCCCCAACAGTATCCAGCCATTCTAAGGCTTCTCTAGGTGAATGGAAGAACATTACAATGTCCCTATGAACCACTCTTAGTTTGGCGGGATATAGCATGGAGTATTTCATGTTGGCATCTCGTAGTCTTTTTTTTATATCAGAATATTCCCTGCGCTTGTTTTGGGTGTCCCTAGAGAAGTCGGGGTATATTTGTATTGGATACCCATTGAGGGCGGTCTCCTTTAGTTCCCTCTTACGCCGGAGCACCCAATCTCTATCACTCGAGGATAGTATTCTGATCAGGAAGGATCGAGGGGAATTGAAATTCGATATTTGCTTTCGATTATTTTATCGATTATATTATATTCAGTCAATATTCCCTGTATGGCAAAACGAAAGAAGCACACACTCTTGCAAATGCCGTCTGACCATAGCACACGGTGGCGTCCCACGTGGCTGATGGAGTCAGATTAGGCAGTACCTGTTAGTAGTAGTTCAGCAGGAGCAGTGTGAGCGATATAGCCCTCCGTGTAGAGATTCTTCGATGCAGAAGTTTAGATTGTAACTCTATCAGTTCAAGGGTCAGAATATTCGCTGTGTGCCAGTAAAGTTCATCAGGGTAAAAGGGTCGATTCAAGTCGTTAGAATCAGGACGTCCATCAGCTGATGTGCGGGTCTTTTGAAACCAGACGCGTTTCGGGGTCTTTTCCTAGCCCCTTCCTCAGTGGGTAAAGTCAGTCAGTAAAGGTATTGCTTTGTGCAGTTATAGGTTACCTGGTTATACCAAGAGAAGGAAACTGTGTGTTGGACACCTTACTCTAGCGGGCAGGAACCTCGAGGAAACCATTAAATGTTTTGTCTTTGTATGTCATTTTATGTAAATTCATGCAGCACTTTCTATTTATTGGGTACCCAAAGCTTATTCCTCACCACCTAATATACGCCGAGGACGGCTTCACTTAAAGTAAGCGGGTATGTAACATCCCAGAGTATGTCACTAAAACTCTGTCACCCTGCTATATGATGTTAGAGTGTAGATGTGTTGTCATCCTGTGTAATCTGACATTACATTTATATTGTATGCCATTTTCTATGTCTGTATTGAATGTATTTGCTGTAATTCTTAATGTACACCAGCAGGTGGCAGCAATATGTAGACAGAATAGGGCCAGTTAGTATACCTAGACTGGAATATACCATTCCAGGCTAGCTTCCCCCATCTGAGGAGGAGTGGAATGTTCCCACATCCTACTTCAGAGGGAGGAAAGAAAGTTCTAGAGTGTGTACCAGCCACCCCCTGTTGGGGTAGGCTGTGTGAATAGGAGCTCCCAGAAAACAGGGATCCCAACCAAGGATTCAGGCCTTTGCTAAGGCCCAGATCAACTCTTTCCAGCCTGAGTTCCTTACCTCAGCTGGATGACAAAGAAAGCAGCCAACTTCAGAACTATCAGATCTCCAGGAAGAAACCACCATCATTCCCTGCGAGCAGTCATGTAAGTACAGATTCCAAATACAAGGTGAAGATAAGTACCTCCATAGCTAGTCAGGCCCAAACAAAGCAGAAGATAGAGCAGAAGACAGATACCTGCCAGATTCTTAAAGGCGTATGTACCAGATGCAGAATATATATATAATTCCTGCCACATATTGCCAATACCTGCTGGGACTCTAGACTATTGCTGTAAATTGTATGGATCTAAAGCTGCATAATTATACCACCAAGTAAAGCCAAGTTGGACCCTATTTGCTGTGTGGAATTCCATCATTCCCCCATTACTCCTATTTACAACACTCAATTTGTTGCATGTGAGCCAGGATACAGGAGTCCAGCCGTACTACAGGTAGGAGACACCGTTGACACAATACAGAGACTATATCCCCCTCTGGCATTCCTAACCTGGTACATGAGCTATTACCATCTTAAAGGGCCCTTTTACAGTACCTGCGCAAGCTGCAACTGGCGTCACAAACTTATTTACATCTAAATCTGACCCATAGCATAGCAACCCCAATGACCCAGTGTCCGGCCCGTTGCAAATATCCACTAACTTCATAATATGCAGTGAATTAACATTCCTCCAAATCGGAGTGAACTCAACAGCTTGTGTTAGTCCTACAATACGCCTAACCTGGTTCCAAATCCCCCTTAAGCATTTTACTAAACGGGCATTCTGGGCATTCTCCCCCTTTTTTCTCCGTAATCCCAGTTTCAAGAATGTGGAAAATGTCCTCCCGGAGCTTGTTATGATTCCCAAATAGTAACCTGACGCACTCACTCTTCCGGTTTTTAATGCACTATTTCAGTTGTGCAGCAACATGATATCCTTTGAGGAATGGGAGGGACAATCCTCCCTCTTCTTCATTATTATATAGATACTGTAATTTAATTCTAACCCGCTTTTGGCCCCATATTAACTCATTAAAGAGGCTGTCAAATTTATTAAAGAACATATCTTATATCGGTTAATTTGTGACAGGGGGAGTTTTAGCCAAGTTTTAATTTTCTCTTTTACTTTATTTATCATTGGGGTAATGTTCAACTTCGTATAGTGTTCCAATCTTCTCCCAATATGAAAACCCAAATACAACAGGGTTGTCCGCTGGATCTAGTATACAGACTTTAAAATTATAGCCAGGAGGAACCGGACGTTTTAATGGGAGGAATTTAGATTTCTCCCAATTATCTTCATAGCCTGACAAACGTCCAAAGTCGTTTATGTTTTATGCTAGCATATCCCCCTTTCAAAAACAACAAAATATCATCTGCGTATAAACTTATTTTATCAGCTTTGCCCTCACACCCGAAACCTATTATATCCTCGTCTGCTCTAATTTTACATGCCAAGGGTTCAAGAAAGAGTGCAAAGAGCATTGGAGAGAGAGAGAGAGAAACACAGTTTTTTTTTTTGTGATAAAAAGTATACTGGGCACACTCGCTTATGCAGAATCATACATTTTATTAATAGACATATAAAATAAAATACAGTCAATTGTTCTAAAAACGCATGTAAAAATACAATCAAACAGTATATGAGCACATTAGTACAATAAAACCATAATCGAGTAAAATGGGATAAATAGGTATTAAATTGTTGGTAATAAATATAATAAATTTAGTAATTGTAGCTAGCCGTGATAGGGCTGATGATGGAAAATGATCAGTTCATATAGCGAAAAAACAGGATATCCCGACTGGTGGCTTGAGCTAGTATAATGACTAGCCTCACAAAGTCATATAAAGTTCACAGTCCTAACTCGTTGGAGGAGAGTAATATTACTGTGGTCAAAGCAATTTACTTAGGTGAGTATACTCGCGGCGTCCCGCTTATACTCACTGTGCAGTGCGGTTCTTTGTACTGGTAACTCCTCGTGTGTTTGCGCTTGTAGCTGCCGGCGTGTCAGGGGCTGGTAAGACACGGAATTCCGTGTCTTACCAACCCCTGACACGCCGGCGGCTACAAGCGCAAACACACGAGGAGTGTGTCGCATACCAGCCGACGGGGGAAAAAGCATTTGTGAGTCCCAGGGCTGACCGGCTCCTTTCCACTACGGAGCGGTAGCCAGAGGACTGTAAGGACACGGAAAAAAAGGCACAGCATCATCCAGTTGCTACAGGAGTAGCCGAGAACGGTATTGATCTCCAAGTTTACCAGTACAAAGAACCGCACTGCACAGTGAGTATAAGCGGGACGCCGCGAGTATACTCACCTAAGTAAATTGCTTTGACCACAGTAATATTACTCTCCTCCAACGAGTTAGGACTGTGAACTTTATATGACTTTGTGAGGCTAGTCATTATACTAGCGCAAGCCACCAGTCGGGATATCCTGTTTTTTCGCTATATGAACTGATCATTTTCCATCATCAGCCCTATCACGGCTAGCTACAATTACTAAATTTATTATATTTACTACTAACAATTTAATACCTATTTATCCCATTTTACTCGATTATGGTTTTATTGTACTAATGTGCTCATATACTGTTTGATTGTATTTTTACATGCGTTTTTAGAACAATTGACTGTATTTTATTTTATATGTCTATTAAAAAAATGTATGATTCTGCATAAGCGAGTGTGCCCAGTATACTTTTTATCACTATTTATTCACTTTTAGAGGAAGGGCGGATCCTCTTTACTGGCAGCACCTCCTCCTCATTTTTCCTTAGTCCTGTGCGTCTCACAAACCTTTCTTGTGTATTCCATTTTTTTTTTTTTTTTTTTTTTTTTGTGGAGGCCCCAAAACCTTGAGAAATAGCAAAAAGAATGCACAAATTGCTCTGGAGTATAACAATGGCTGGGTGAGGCCAGTACACCTATTTTCTGTGCCCAAGGTACTTACAAATCCTATGGGATCCATGCCTGGTTCATTTTAATTAACGTGAGCTTGTCCACATTGGCTGTGGACAGGTGGATGCGCCTGTCTGTGATCACCCCCCCTCCGCCACGTTAAACACACTTGCTGCAGGGCAGGCCCGCACCTGCAAGGCGTAAACGGTAATCTCAGGCCAACTTCCCAATTTAGAGACCCAGAAGTTAAATGGGACAGACCCATCAGTCAGTACATGCAGGCTTGTGGACACGTACTGTTCCACCATGTTGCTGAATTGCTGCCTCTTGCTAAGATGGTCCGTATCCGATGGTGGTGATGGATATTGTGGTGAGCTTGGCCATGCTAACCCTCCCTTCTGAAGTGCTGACAGTGCTCTTGCTGCGTTGGCGACTTCCTCCCCCATCTCCGCCTTGTGCTTTCACTGAGCCTCCGCTGTCAGGTGGGAATGCCATCAGTAGCACCTCTATCAGCGTTTTCTTGTAGTCGCTAGTGATCACTCTCCAGGATGGCACGTTGTGGGGGATCCAGCAGGGTGGCCACCCAGTAATCAGCACTGGTAAGAATAAGGGCAACTTGGTAGTCATTGCAGCATGTGGTCGCTCATGTGTACCAGGATGCCCAGAGGCAATGAAAAGCTGTACTCGGTGGGTGGTGTATCATCTGTGCCTCTGTATCCCCCCAGCCATGCTCCAGTGATGCCCGTGAGCTGATTTGGGTGCCACCCTGCTGTGAACGTGGATCATCTTCCTCCCCATCATCCTCCAAAACTGCGCCCTGGCTGGAGTGGACAGTTGTGTGTCTGGCTGCTGTTGATGAAGGAACCCACCCTCTGAGCCACCTGTGGACGACTGGCCTGATAACCATGGGATTGATCCCTGTTCTTACTCCTCCTCCTCCTGTGCCACATCCTCATCACCCAGCGCCCCAAAGCGTTTTTTCAAGGAGACATAGAAGTGGGATAGTAAGGCTGATGATGGCATTCCATCTTATCTTTTGGGCTACCTCTGAGCTAACTTGACTGGACACTGACCAGGAGCCATGGGGAAAACGAAAAGACAACTCCCTAAGCTGAACAACAACTTGGAGCACTATTTTGAGAAGGAGCGGAGCAATGATGGTGCACAGACCAACAGTCTGGCTACCTCCCCAGCCTCCGGACGGAGTGTTTCTTTGGTAGAGACCCCAGTGCCCCTTTCTCCTGTCCAGGACCAAGAACCTCTGTCAACTCTGGACTCTCTAGTTCCCTCGCTGCCACCAACTCTAAAAGAGGCGAACACGCCGACCTCGAGACACCATGAAAAACAAGATTGCGCAGACTCTCCCACGTGCAGCCCTGCGAAGCAAAGACCAAGGCTTGAACAGTCCACTCCATCAGGTCAGTGCCTCTAACACCAAAGCCTCACACAACTCTTTAGACACTGACTCCTTTATATACTACCATACTTCTGATAAATCGCTATCAGAAGACACTCTGAAAAACATGTTATTGGCTTTGAGAGCATCTTTACACAGTGACATAGCTTGCCTCATGAACCCCATAACCGATTCTATCCACGAAATAGAGGACAGAGTCCTTCACATCGAGACAAAGATGGAGGATTTTGCAACCTCCCAGAACACTGTCATAGATGCCCATAATGACATGGTGGACTAGATGGAGGTGCTGAAAGCAAAAATGGCAGACTTTGAGGACCGCTCCCAATGAAACATTATAAAGTTCAGAGGCATCCCTGAAGATGTCCCGGCAGCTGACCTACAAAACTATTTACACAAGCTGTTTACATTGCTGATTCCCGATCTGAACCCTCAAGACTTTTAATCCACAGGGTGCACAGGGTCCCCAAACCAAAACACCTGGGGAGAGAGGTTCCCCTGAGACAAGCTGGCGAGGATCCATTTTTTTTCATATTAAAGAGGCCATGATGTTAGCAGCCAGAAAGCTTAAAACTCTGCCCCGCCTTATAATGCAGTGAAGTAATACACCGACCTCTCCTCTGCAACACTGTGTCAGCGCAGAACCTTGCTGCCTCTCACTGCAGCATTGCAAAAGCACGGCATTATGTACCGCTGAGATACCCTGTAAAGCTGCAATAATATACAAAGAGTGACACACAGTCCCTCCTGGGAGGACCCAAAAGAGCTGAGGAGCCAAACTTAACATCAGGGTGCATCTCATGACCTATGAAACCCACCCTTGGCTTCTACAAAGAACTGTTACCCCAATATACCGTAAGCGGCTCGTTGCCGTACTGGTTATTTATCTTTTGTTACTTATGTTATTTGTGTTCTGTTATTTCATTTGTTGATTTAAACACATTCTCCAGCACTTCCATTTACTTTCTGAGGTTGCTATTCTGCCTCCATGGGGCTTAAGCTGATGTCCCTGAATGTCAAGGGGCTTAATTCAGAAACAGACATAAGTGTGGAGAGAAGCGCTAACTTTGAATGCAGATGTAGTATGTGTGCAGGAATCTCATCTCAACAAGATGGTGAGTACAATAAAGGAATTCAAGAGGGGCCTGGATGTATTTCTAGAGCGTAATAATATTACAGGCTATAGCTACTAGAGAGGGGTCGTTGATCCAGGGAGTTATTCTGATTGCCTGATTGGAGTCGGGAAGGAATTTTTTATTCCCCTAAAGTGAGGAAAATTGGCTTCTACCTCACAGGTTTTTTTTGCCTTCCTCTGGATCAACTTGCAGGATAACAGGCCGAACTGGATGGACAAATGTCTTTTTTCGGCCTTATGTACTATGTTACTATTTTACTATGTTAGATGCTCAGCGCATAAAACATCGCCTCTACCCACACGTTATCCATTCACACATCAGTAAAAAATCAAGAGGGCTTTTCATTGCTATCAGGAACTCAGTAACCTTTTCCCTTCTCACAAAAACAGTGGATTTAAAAGGCCGCTACATAATATTAGTCTGTACCATTAATAATATCACATACACATTAGTGAACCTATATGCCCCTAATGTCCTCCAAATTTAATTCCTGAATAAACTAATGACAGAAGTTAAAACCATGAGGCAATGAAAGCTTATTCTAAGTGAAGACTTTAATTCCATAGTAGACCAAGCAATTTACTCCACTAATCCCTCCCGCCATACTGATGCGAATCTCTCAACCTTCATTCACTCAGAAGGCCTCCATGATCATAACACTCCCAAAACCAGGTAAATCAAACGATACTCTTTAAAACTTCCTCCCGATATCATTATTAAACTCTGTCATTAAAATATTTGCCAGATTATGCCCCTTTGCTACCGTCACTAATAGATACAGACCAAGCAGGTTTCATTAAAGGCAGGGAAGTGTCAGATAACACTAGAAAACTATTGAATATATTCAACTATGTAGAGTCTAAGAATACTCCCCTCGGGCGGTCACCCTGGATGCTGAGAAGGTCTTTGACCGCCTCCACTGGTCGTTCACCTTCTCAGCACTTAGAAGGATGGGCTTCGGGGGACAGATACTGAATGCAATATCTATCTTGTACTCTTCTCCATCAGAGAATGTGTATGTGAATGGAGCAGGGTTGTTGCGATACCAAAATTTTGATTCGATTTCAATACCATAAAAAAGTATTGCGATACTCAATACCATCTGATACCACGCAAAAAAGATAAAACACTAAAAAAGCCGCATACATTCCGCATTTTTTAAAAATGGTGAATCGCGCTGTTTTTATTAATTTTTTTCTCTGTTCCGGCGTTCACTGCATAGGAGATTTTTTTTATATTTTAATAGTTTGGACTTTTCAGACGTGGCACTATGTGATATGTTTATTTATTTATTATTTATATATTTTATATGTAAAATTGGGAAAGGGGGTGATTTATACTTAATAATTAGCTGTTTTTGAAACTTTTTTTTTTTACTTAATAACTATTAGCCCCCTTAGGGGCTAGAACCTGGGATCTTTTCATCCCTTGTCCTATTCACCCTAATAGAACTCTGGGGGTGGGAGCGAGGGTGCACTGCGCCACCAATGTTTTTAATACTGGGTGGGGGGGAGTAGGGCGCACTGCGCCACATTTGTTTTTAATACTGAGGAGGGGGGGGGCGGGCGCACTGCGCCACCAATGAGAATTAATCTTTAATACAGGTGCCGGCAGCAGAATCACATAGCCGGTGCTGAACCTGAGGGGTTAACTGCCGCTGAACGCAGCTCCCTGTCAGAGGCAGGGTGCCGGCTATGTGATTCTGCTGCCGGCACCTGGTGGTGCAGTGCGCTCGCCCCTCCTCCACCCCTTTCTCTTCTTTCTCTTCTTATTGGCAGCAAAGGCACAGGAGGGAGGGAGAGAGGGACTCCTTCTCCCCTGTGCTGCTGAGGGAACATGGCGCGCGCTGACAGCAGCGCTCTCCATGTTCTCTGATTCTAGTATCGATAAATGTCAAATCCCAGTATCATATGGATACCGGGACAAAAGTATCGATTGGGTAACGATATTTTGATACCCGCAACAACCCTAGAATGGAGTAGTCTTTGATAGCTTTCAAACAAGCAATGGGTCAAGACAAGGATGCCCACTATCTCCACTAATCTTCATCCTAGCGCTAGAACCCTTGGCTCAGTGGGTCAGGAACTCACCTGAGGTAGAAGGAGTCAATTTAGGACCAAATACCCACACTATTACACTCTACGTGGACGACATCATCCTCACACTATCAAAGCCACTATGATCACTGGAGAGGGCTCTAAAAATTATCTCACACTATGGAACCTTATCCTACTATAAGGTAAATGAAGCGAAATTGCAAGCGCTTCCACTATACACATCTCTGCAGGAGACTTAGGCCCCTTTCACACGGGCTTGTATTCCGCGTGGATGCGATGCGTGAGTTGAACGCATTGCACCCGCACTGAATACCGACCCATTTATTTCTATGGGGCTTTTCACATGAGCGGTGATTTTCACTCATCACTTGTGCGTTGCGTGAAAATCGCAGCATGCTCTATATTCTGCGTTTTTCACGCAACGCATGCCCCATAGAAGTGAGCAAGTGCGGATGCGGTGCGATTTTCACGCACAGTTGCTAGGTGACGATCGGGATGGAGACCCAATCATTATTATTTTCCCTTATAACATGGTTATAAGGGAAAATAATAGCATTCTGAATACAGAATGCATAGTAAAATAGCGCTGGAGGGGTTCTTTTACCATGGTGATGGGTCATGTGATGGATCATGTGAGTGACGTCACCACAGGTCCTGGAATGAATGCTCACCACAGGTCCTGTTCAGCAAAGAAGGAGACAGACGAGATGCCGGCAGCGCCAGCAAGTGGATTAAGGTGAGTTAAAAAAAATTTTTTTTAACCCCTCCAGCGCTATTGTACTATGCATTCTGTATTCAGAATGCTATTATTTTCCCTTTTAACCATGTTATAAGGGAAAATAATGCAATCTACAGAACACCTAACCCAAGCCCGAACTTCTGTGAAGAAGTTCGGGTTTGGGTACCAAACATGCGCGATTTTTCTCACGCGAGTGCAAAACGCATTACAATGTTTTGCACTCGCGCGGAAAAATTGCGGGTGTTCCCGTAACGCACCCGCACATTTTCCCGCAACGCCCGTGTGAAAGAGGCTTCAATCTCCCTTAAATCCTCCTTTCAATTAGATTGGAGTGAGGTAGAGATTACATACTTTGGCATAAACCTAACTTTTCCTTGCTCTCTTTTGTATAAGCACAATTTTAGCCCTCTGCTGAATGTAATGGCTCGAGACTTCCATAGTTTTAGCATGAACGAATTGTCATGGGTGGGAAGGGTTGCCTAATTCCAGATGATGACCCTTTCAAAGATTACGGTATCTATAAATTTCGCACTTTCTCCATACCTATACCTGAGTTTTTTTTAGAAGGCTCAATCTCTCCTCAATAAATACACTGCTCAAAAAAATAAAGGGAACACTTAAACAACACAATGTAACTCCAAGTCAATCACACTTCTGTGAAATAAAACTGTCCACTTAGGAAGCAACACTGAGTGACAATCAATTTCACATGCTGTTGTGCAAATGGGATAGACAACAGGTGGAAATTATAGGCAATTAGCAAGACCCCCCCAATAAAGGAGTGGTTCTGCAGGTGGTGATCACAGACCACTTCTCAGTTCCTATGCTTCCTGGCTGATGTTTTGGTCACTTTTGAATGCTGGCGGTGCTTTCACTCTAGTGGTAGCATGAGACGGAGTCTACAACCCACACAAGTGGCTAGGTAGTGCAGCTTATCCAGGATGGCACATCAATGCGAGTTGTGGCAAGAAGGTTTGCTGTGTCTGTCAGCGTAGTGTCCAGAGCATGGAGGCGCTACCAGGAGACAGGCCAGTACATCAGGAGACGTGGAGGAGGCCGTAGGAGGGCAACAACCCAGCAGCAGGACCGCTACCTCCGCCTTTGTGCAAGGAGGAACAGGAGGAGCACTGCCAAAGCCATGCAAAATGACCTCCAGCAGGCCACAAATGTGCATGTGTCTGCTCAAACATTCAGAAACAGACTCCATGAGGGTGATATGAGGGCCCGACATCCACAGGTGGGGGTTGTGTTTACAGCCCAACACCGTGCAGGACGTTTGGCATTTGCCAGAGAACACCAAGATTGGCAAATTCGCCACTGGCGCCCTGTGCTCTTCATAGATGAAAGCAGGTTCACACTGAGCACATGTGACAGACGTGACAGAGTCTGGAGACGCCGTGGAGAACGTTCTGCTGCCTGCAACATCCTCCAGCATGACCGGTTTGGCATTGGGTCAGTAATGGTGTGGGGTGGCATTTCTTTGGAGGGCCACACAGCCCTCCCTGTGCTCGCCAGAGGTAGCCTGACTGCCATTAGGTACCGAGATGAGATCCTCAGACCCCTTGTGAGACCATATGCTGGTGCGGTTGGCCCTGGGTTCCTCCTAATGCAAGACAATGCTAGAAATCATGTGGCTGGAGTGTGTCAGCAGTTCCTGCAAGATGAAGGCATTGATGCTATGGACTGGCCCGCTCGTTCCCCAGACCTGAATCCAATTGAGCACATCTGGGACATCATGTCTCGCTCTATCCACCAACGTCACGTTGCACCACAGACTGTCCAGGAGTTGGCAGATGCTTTAGTCCAGGTCTGGGAGGAGATCCCTCAGGAGACCGTCCGCCACCTCATCAGGAGCATGCACAGACGTAGTAGGGAAGTCATACAGGCACGGGGAGGCCACACACACTACTAAGCCTCATTTTGACTTGTTTTAAGGACATTACATCAAAGTTGGATCAGCCTGTAGTGTGTTTTTCCACTTTAATTTTGAGTGTGACTCCAAATCCAGACCTCCATGGGCTGAAAAATTTGATTTCCATTTTTAAATTTTTGTGTGATTTTGTTGTCAGCACATTCAACTATGTAAAGAACAAAGTATTTCAGAAGAATATTTAATTAATTCGGATCTAGGATGTGTTATTTTTGCGTTCCCTTTATTTTTTTGAGCAGTGTATATATATGGAAGTCAGGGTGACCCAGAATAGCTCACTCTCTCTTGATGAAAAGAAAGGAGGTGGGGGCATTGGACTCTCCTTAATTAAAGACTATTATATAGCCAAAGAGCTTTGCATCATACAGGACTGGTGGTCATGTGACTCTTTAAAACCATGGGTACAAGTAGAAAGACATGTTCACGGCAGAGGCCCCCTTAAAGATCACCAGATAGGATCACTATGGAACACCATGGCTCCCGAACTGGAGCTGCTTTCCACAAGACACACGAGAACACTATGGATGCGTCTCCACTCCACTATGATGAATCCTATTGCAACCCCTGCCGTACAACACATGAAGTTCTTCATGGACATCAGATCTACCTTTATGATTCTCCAAACAGAATTCTACAAATACTTGAGGGTGCAGCACTTTTTAGGTCCAATCCTCAGGTTCCCCCCCTAGAGTTAATGGTGATGCTATTAAACTACTAATGGCTCCATCTCCGCACAAAAAAAAAAACGTTTTGATTTTTCTACACTCTCCTGGGGGAAAAAGATATCTTTGGCAAGTCACATACTATGCAAGCATGGGAAGCCGAGTTAAGATAAAGCCGGTAACTTGATGACTTGTACGACATCACTCTTTTTTTTATTGTAAAATTACGAGATACGCTGTTCAATATCTTGTATAACATAACCATTGAATATAAAAATCGGTAAATGTCACCCACAGAACTAACCAACAGATGAACTATTATATTTCTCGGTCACGGATACATTGCAGGTGTATCTGACACCAAAAATGGGTATATGTCACTCACAGAACAAATTAACTATTGTATTTCCCTGTCACGGATGCAATGCAGGTGTACAGTTTGTGACACCAAAAATGGGTTTCTGTCACCCACCGAGCTAACAGACAGATTAACTATTACATTTCTGTGTCAGGGGTGCAAAGATGGTGCATTGCACCCACCAAAAAAAATCACCATAGGTCACCAACAGAATTAACAGCCAGATTAATTATTATATTTCTGTGTCAGGGGTGCCAAGATGGTGCATTTTACCCACAAAAATTCACCATAGGTCACCCACAGAATAAATAGCCAGATTAAATAGCCAATTCAGCTGCCTGCTTCCTGTCCATGCACTACTCAGAGTGGATGGGCAGTGCTGCACGTGACCCAACGTATATAGAGGCTGGGTCACATGATGCACCGGCCAATCACAGTCATGCCATTACTAGGCATGGCTGTGATGGCTTCTAAGTGCCCACAGCTTAAAAGCTTTGCTCTGCAGCCTTTCAACAAACTTTATTAAATACCTGAACACTAAATCTGAACTTTTGTGGTAAAGTTCGGGATCAGGTCCAGATACCAAAACTCACAAAGTTCGGTACGGACACGAACTTTGCAGTTTGGGTTCACTCAACACTGGTTATTTCTTATCCATGATATTTTTTTAGGAAAGAAGGGTTTATCACTACTGCCTTGAAGTCAACAGATAAAATAAAAAAAAGTTCATAGGTGTGGCATATGATGGATTATTGTTCCACTGTACTAAGGACCGCGGGCGGGGGAAGAAGAAAAACAAGCCGATTACTGGAATATATAAAAAGGAATGTACACACCCTATTTACTAAAATATGTGAGAAATGTAAATATTATAGCTTTAGGTTCTCACAAACTACATTCGTGAGAAAGCATTTGTAACAAATGTAAAGCAAAAAAAAAACAGTTCTATCATCTAAATTCTAGTTTGACATACAGTAAGGCAAACAATAGAATACTATAGACTATAAGGTTGTATATAAGTCCAAAAATTAACCAAGTTGATGTAAATAAGAACATCTAATGATAAAGAATACAGAGAAATAATGATGAAGTTCACTCTTCAACTTTCCCTTCTCAACTCAGGTCCATGATGAACTTTTTGAGAATTATTTTAGCAGATTTCTTCTTAAAGCTTTGTTGCTTGAATACACCTGCTGGCTCCCATGGGGTGATGAACGGTAAGAATAGTAGTTCTGCAATGTCTACATCAGTGCCCATCTCTGAATAGCCAACTATTCAATTTCAAAAATATAATTGGAGCTTTGTAGGTCACTGTATGAAATATCTATAGTTAATCTCTTTATTTCTGAGGAGGTTAGTAAAACAATTTCACCTTCTACATATTTGCAGAGTTAGGCCTCATGCACACAAACATATTTTGCTTCTGTGTTAGTTCCGTTTTTAACCCTAAAGGGTTAACAAAGTTTGTAAAATCAGTTTTGTATACCTTGTGGGGTGTAATTTCTAAAATGGGGTCACTTTTTTGGAGTTTCTACTCTAGGGGTGCATCAGGGGGTCTTCAAATGTGACATGGCAGCTTAAAATTATCACAGTGAAATCTGCTTTACAAAAACCACATGGCGTTCCTTTCCTTCTGCGCCCTGCCGTGTGCCCGTACAGCAGTTTACGACCACATATGGGGTGTTTCTGTAAACTACAGAATCATGGCAATAAATATTGAGGTTTTTTTTGGCTGTTAACCCTTGCTTTGTAACTGGAAAAAATGGATTAAAATGGAAAATCTGCCAAAAAAGTGAAATTCAGAAATTTTATCTCTACGGTATTTTCCATTAATTCTTGTGGAACACCTAAAGGGTTAACAAAGTTAGTAAAATCAGTTTTGAATACCTTGAGGGGTGTAGTTTTTAAAATGGGGTCACTTTTTGGTGGTTTCTATAATGTAAGCCTCACAAAGTGACTTCAGACCTTAACTGGTCATTAAAAAGTGGATTTTGGAAATTTTTAGAAAAATTTCAAAATTTGCTTCTAAACTTCTAACGTCCCAAAAAAATAAAATGGCATTCACAAAATGATCTAAACATGTAGTAGATATATGGGAAATGTAAAGTAATAACTATTTTTGGAGTTATTACTATCTAGTATAAAAGTAGAGAAATAGAAATTAGTAAATTTGCAAATTTTTCCCAAATGTTTGTAAATTTGGCATTTTTTTAATAAATAAATAAAAAAATGTTTGTCTCAATTTTACCAGTGTCATGAAGTACAATATGTGACGAGAAAACAATATCAGAATGGCCTGGATAAGTAAAAGCGTTTTAAAGTTATCACCACATAAAGTGACACATGTCAGATTTGCAAAAAATGGCCTGGTCCTTAAGGTGAAAAATGGCAGGGTCCTGAAGGGGTTAAGAAGGTGAACCACAGCTATGCATCTATACAAACTGCTGAATAGGGGGGTAGCAGGTGACAGATTTCTTTTAACTGTGTTCACATATGGTATCGGACGCACGCATCGATTAGCCCTATGTGCCCGATCGATGGGTCTGTCCCCAGATTCACATGTAACATGGAATATGTTATGCACTTGTAATATGCAATTATGGGACATGCTTGTTCCCTCTTTTTGCTTTATTAGTTATTGTTTTGTCCATTTTCACCTGTCATTGCTGCACTGACATTTTTGTAAACACACCCAGTGTGGGATGTGTCTTTAAGATTTGTTCACATTTTTTTGTAAACACACCCAGAGTGGGGTGTATCTTCATGATTTGCTCACTAATTGATTCACCTATAAAATTGTTCTTAGTCACATTGTATCTCTGCTTGAAAAAGGCTCATTCAGAGGCGAAACGTTGCACCGGATGGTTGAATAAAGGAATCACACATTTTTTTCATATGACTGGAGTGCCGTCCATTTTCTGGATTTATTTGTGGTGTAAGAAGTCGATTCCCTAGGAACGTGCACCCAATTTTATCTGTCTATAGCCAGTGCCGCCATTTTTCTTTCATATATATATATATATACACACACCCCTTTGCTCTTGTTTCTTTGTCTATCCTGAAGACTGGTCTTCATATAGAGAATCTTGTTTCAAAACAATAACAAAGCATACCAGATTGCATTACATAAATTAAATATTCCAGAATCACTCCAAAGCAAACACTACAATTAGTGTTGAGCGAACCCGAACTGTAAAGTTCGGGTCCGTACCGAACTTTGCGATTTTAGGTGCCCGGACCAGAACCCAAACTTTGCCGGAAAAGTTCAGGTTCGAGTTCGGTGTTCGGGCATTTTATAAAGCTTGTTGAAAGGCGGCAGGGCAGCCAATCAACAAGCTTTTAAGCTATAGGCAAATAGAAGCCACCACAGCTATGCCTACTAATGGCATGGCTGTGATTGGCCGGTGCATCATGTGACCCAGCCTCTATACAAGCTGGATCACGTGTAGCACCGCCCATCAGCTCTGAGTAGTGCAGGGACAGGAAGCAGGCAGCTAAAGTGAGGGAGAGAGTTAGGAATCTGGCTATTTGTTTTGTGGGTGACCTACAGTATAATAATTTTTTGTGGGTGCAATACACCAGCTTTGCACCCCTGACACAGAAATCTTTTATGTATATATACAGTCAGGTCCATAAATATTGGGACATCAACACAATTCTAACATTTTTGGCTCTATACACCACCACAATGGATTTGAAATGAAACGAACTAGATGTGCTTTACCTGCAGACTGTCAGCTTTAATTTGAGGGTATTTACATCCAAATCAGGTGAACGGTGCAGGAATTACAACAGTTTGCATATGTGCCTCCCACTTGTTAAGGGACCAAAAGTAATGGGACAGAATAATAATCATAAATCAAACTTTCACTTTTTAATACTTGGTTTAAAATCCTTTGCAGTCAATTACAGCCTGAAGTCTGGAACGCATAGACATCACCAGACGCTGGGTTTCATCCCTGGTGATGCTCTTCCAGGCCTCTACTGCAACTGTCTTCAGTTCCTGCTTGTTCTTGGGGCATTTTCCCTTCAGTTTTGTCTTCAGCAAGTAAAATGCAGCTCAATCGGATTCAGGTCAGGTGATTGACTCGGCCATTGCATAACATTCCACTTCTTTCCCTTAAAAAACTCTTTGGTTGCTTTTGCAGTATGCTTTGGGTCATTGTCCATCTGCACTGTGAAGCGCCGTCCAATGAGTTCTGAGGCATTTGGCTGAATATGAGCAGATAATATTGCCCGAAACACTTCAGAATTCATCCTGCTGCTTTTGTCAGCAGTCACATCTCTTATATATATATAAATGAGTTTCTGTCTGTCTGTCTAGATGTTCTTTATGCGCAACCAAACGACTGGACCGATCTTCACCAAATTTGGCACACAGGTACATCAGGTGTCCGGGAAGGTTTTAGACTGAGTCTAAGCTCTCTAGGATATACCGATCCTGAGATAGTCCCAAAAAATGACCCACATTAGCCAATAGCCAATACAAGCCTACAAGTCTTTCTCTTTAAATCCCAACTGCCATAAACACATTTTTACTCCAGGTTTCCATAACAACCCAGCCATATTTCTTTACTGCTTAAAGGGGCGGTCAGTGTGAAAGTCACAGTTAAAGGGGCGGTCACAGTGAAAGTCACAGTTAAAGGGGCGGTCACTGTGAAAGTCACAGTTAAAGGGGCGGTTACTGTGAAAGTCACAGTTAAAGGGGCGGTCACAGTGAAAGTCACAGTTAAAGAGGCGGTCACTGTGAAAGTCACAGTTAAAGGGGCGGTCACTGTGAAAGTCACAGTTAAAGGGGTGGTCACTGTGAAAGTCATAGTTAAAGGGGCGGTCACTGTGAAAGTCACAGTTAAAGGGGCGGTCACTGTGAAAGTCACAGTTAAAGGGGCGGTCACAGTGAAAGTCACAGTTAAAGGGGCGGTCACTGTGAAAGTCACAGTTAAAGGGGCGGTCACTGTGAAAGTCACAGTTAAAGGGGCGGTCACAGTGAAAGTCACAGATAAAGGGGCGGTCACAGTGAAAGTCACAGTTAAAGGGGCGGTCACTGTGAAAGTCACAGTTAAAGGGGCGGTCACAGTGAAAGTCACAGTTAAAGGGGCGGTCACTGTGAAAGTCACTGTTAAAGGGGCGGTCACTGTGAAAGTCACAGTTAAAGGGGCGGTCACAGTGAAAGTCACAGTTAAAGGGGCGGTCACTGTGAAAGTCACAGTTAAAGAGGCGGTCACTGTGAAAGTCACAGTTAAAGGGGCGGTCACTGTGAAAGTCACAGTTAAAGAGGCGGTCACTGTGAAAGTCACAGTTAAAGTGGCGGTCACAGTGAAAGTCACAGATAAAGGGGCGGTCACTGTGAAAGTCACAGTTAAAGGGGCGGTCACTGTGAAAGTCATAGTTAAAGGGGCGGTCACTGTGAAAGTCACTGTTAAAGGGGTGGTCACATTGAAAGTCACTGTTAAAGGGGCGGTCACTATGAAAGTCACAGTTAAAGGGGCGGTCACTGTGAAAGTCACAGTTAAAGGGGCGGTCACAGTGAAAGTCACAGTTAAAGGGGTGGTCACAGTGAAAGCCACAGTTAAAGGGGCGGTCACAGTGAAAGTCACAGTTAAAGGAGGTGGTCACAGTGAAATTCACAGTTAAAGGGGCGGCCACTGTGAAAGTCACAGTTAAAGGGGCGGTCACAGTGAAATTCACAGTTAAAGGGGCGGTCACTGTGAAAGTCACAGTTAAAGGGGCGGTCACAGTGAAAGTCACAGATAAAGGGGCGGTCACAGTGAAAGTCACAGTTAAAGGGGCGGTCACTGTGAAAGTCATAGTTAAAGGGGCGGTCACTGTGAAAGTCACTGTTAAAGGGGTGGTCACATTGAAAGTCACTGTTAAAGGGGCAGTCACTATGAAAGTCACAGTTAAAGGGGCGGTCACTGTGAAAGTCACAGTTAAAGGGGCGGTCACAGTGAAAGTCACAGTTAAAGGGGTGGTCACAGTGAAAGCCACAGTTAAAGGGGCGGTCACAGTGAAAGTCACAGTTAAAGGAGGTGGTCACAGTGAAATTCACAGTTAAAGGGGCGGCCACTATGAAAGTCACAGTTAAAGAGGCGGTCACAGTGAAAGTCACAGTTAAAGGGGTGGGCACTGTAGAGGTCACTGTTATAGGGGAAACTTGATATTTTTTTACAACACACGGAAACATAAAATGAAATTGATGAAATATACCTGTGCGAAGCCGGGTCCTTCTGCTAGTCATCAATAAATACAAGAGAACCAGTTCCATTGGCAGCCATACATGCCCACGCCATGACTCTACCACCACTATGCTTCACTGATGAGGTGGTATGCTTTTCCTTTTCTTCTCCATACTCTTCTCTTCCCATCACTCTGGTACAAGTTTATCTTGGTCTCATCTGTCCATAGGATGTTGTTCTAGAACTGTGAAGGCTTTTTTAGATGTCGTTTGGCAAACTCTTATCTGGCCTTCCTGTTTTTGAGGCTCACCAATGGTTTACATCTTGTGGGGAACACTCTGTATTCACTCTGGTGAAGTCTTCTCTTGAATGTTGACTTTGACACACATACACCTACGTCCTGGAGAGTGTTCTTGATCTGGCCAACTGTTGTGAAAGGTGTTTTCTTCACCAGGGAAAGAATTCTTCGGTCATCAACCACAGTTGTTTTCCGTGGTCTTCCAGGTCTTTTGGTGTTGCTGAGATCACCGGTGCGCTCCTTCTTTTTAAGAATGTTCCAAACAGTTGTTTTGGCCACGCCTAATGTTTTTGCTATCTCTCTGATGGGTTTTTTTTTTTTTTTCAGCCTAATGATGGCTTGTTTAATGATAGTAACAGCTCTTTGGATCTCATCTTGAGAGTTGACAGCAACAGATTCCAAATGCAAATAGCAGACTTGAAATTAACTTTGGACCTTTTATCTGCTCATTGTAATTGGGATAATGAGGGAATAACACACACCTGGCCATGGAACAGCTGAGAAGCCAATTGTCCCATTACTTTTGGTCCCTTAACAAGTGGGAGGCACAAATGCAAACCGTTGTAATTCCTACACCGTTCACTTGATTTGGATGTAAATACCCTCAAATTAAAGCTGACAGTCTGCAGGTAAAGCACATCTAGTTTGTTTCATTTCAAATCCATTGTGGTGGTGTATAGAGCCACAAATCTTTGAATTGTGTCGATGTCCCAATATTTATGGACCTGACTGTATATAAAAATGAGTTTCTGTCTGTCTAGACGTTCTTTATGTGCGACCAAACGACTTGACCGATCTTCACCATATTTGGCACACAGGTACATCAGGTGTCCGGGAAGGTTTTAGACCGGGTCTAAGCTCTCTAGGACATACCGTTCCTGAGATAGTCCCAAAAAATGACCCACATTAGCCAATAGCCAATACAAGCCTGCAAGTCTTTCTCTTTAAATCCCAACTGCCATAAACACAGTTTTACTCCAGGTTTCCATAACAACCCAGCCATTTTTTTTTTGTGCTTAAAGGGGCGGGCACTGTGGAGGTCACTGTTTTTAAAGGGGTGGGCACAGTGGAGGTCACTGTTATTAAAGGGGCGGGCACTGTGTAAGTCCCTGTTAAAGGGGCGGGCGCTGTAAAAGTTACTGTTAAAGGGGCGGTCACTGTGAAAGTCACTGTTAATGGGGCGGTTACTGTTAAAGTGGCAGTCACTGTAAAAGTCACTGTTAGAGGGGCTGTCATTGTGAAAGTCACTGATAAAGGGGCGGTCACTGTAAAAAGTTACTGTTAAAGGGGTGACCACTGTGAAAGTCACTGTTAAAGGGGCGGTCACTGTGAAAGTCACTGTTAATGGGGCGGTTACTGTTAAAGTGGCAGTCACTGTAAAAGTCACTGTTAGAGGGGCTGTCATTGTGAAAGTCACTGATAAAGGGGCGGTCACTGTAAAAAGTTACTGTTAAAGGGGTGACCACTGTGAAAGTCACTGTTAAAGGGGCGGTCACTGTTAAAGGGGCGGCCACTGTGAAAGTCACTGTTAAAGGGGCATCACTGTTATAGGGGCGGTCACTGTGAAAGTCACTGTTAAAAGGGAGGTCACTGTGAAAGTCACTGTTAAAGGGGCGGTCACTGTTAAAGGGGCGGGTACTGTGAAAGTCACTGTTAAAGGGGGTGAAGGGGCGGTCACTGTGAAAGTCACTGTTAAAGGTGTCGTCACTGTGAAAGTCACTGTTAAAGGGGCGGTCACTGTTAACGGAGCAGTCACTGTGAAAGTCACTGTTAAAGGGGCGGTCACTGTGAAATTCACTGTTAAAGGGGCGGTCACTGTTAAAGGGGCGGGTACTGTGAAAGTCAATGTTAAAGGGGGTGAAGGGGCGGTCATTGTGAAAGTCACTGTTAAAGGTGTCGTCACTGTGAAAGTCACTGTTAAAGGGGCAGTCACTGTTAAAGGGGCAGTCACTGTGAAAGTCACTGTTAAAGTGGCGGTCTCTGTGAAAGTCACTGTTAAAGGGGCGGTCACTGTGAAAGTCACTTTTAAAGGCGCGGGCACTGTGGAGGTCTCTGTTAAAGGGATGGGCACTGTGAAAGTCACTGTTAAAGGGGCGGCCACTATGAAGGTCACTGTTAAAGGGGTAGTCAATGCTAAAGGGGCGGTCACTGTTAAGGGGGCGGGCACTGTGGAGGTCACTGTTAAAAGTGCAGGCACTGTTAAAGGGGCGGGCACTGTGAAGGTCATTGTTAAAGGGGCGGGCACTGTGGCGGTCAATGTTAAAGGGGCGACCACTGTGGAGGTCAATGTTAAAGGGGAGGGCACTGTGGAGGTCATTGTTAAAGGGGCAGGTACTGTAGAGGTCACTGTTATGGGGGAAACTGTTGATATCTTTTTACGACACACGGAAACATAAAATGAAATAGATGAAATATACCCTTGCGAAGCCGGATCCTTCTGCTAGTATATTAATAAATCTGGCTGTTAATTCTGTGGGTGACCTATAGCGATCTTTTGTGGGTGCAGTCCACAATCTTTGCACCCCTGACACAGAAATATAATAATTAATCTGGCTGTTAGTTCTGTTTGTGACATATTCCCATTTTTTGTGTGAGGTACACCTGCACTGCATACGTGACAGGGAAATTAATATAGTTGATCATCTGTTAGTTTGGTGGGAAACCTCAAAGAATGAGAAGAACATCAAATATGGGACGTGGCCATGGTCATGGTGCTGCTGGTGTTGGTGGAGCTCCTGTTGCAGGAAGAGGACGTGGTCGATCTGTGCCAGCTACACACACAAATGAAACACCTTCCTCAGTTACATGTAGGCAACAGAACGTTCAGCATTATTTTGAAGGCCCGAATACCGGTGTACGAATAGTGAGGCCAGAACAAATAGAAGCGGTAGTAGATTGGGTGGCTGACAGTGCCTCAAGTTTCTTCACATTGTCTCCCACCCGGTCCCCTGCTGAAAGCGCAGAGTTGGCACCTGCAGCCCATGGCCATCTGTCTTTCACCTCACCCCTTTGCAAATCAGCCAAGCAGTCTGAGCCCCAAGTCATGCAGCCATCTCTTATGCTTTTTGATGACTCTGATGGCAGGGTTTCCGTCGGCCATCCACATAGCCCTGCCCCAGAAGTGGAAGAGATTGAGTGCACCGATGCCCAACCACTTATGTTTCAGGATGTGGACATGGGAGGACCACCGCACCACCGCAGCACGTCTCTGATGATGACAAAACACAAGTGCCAACTTCTGCAGCTTTCTGCAGTGTGCAGACCGGCAAGGAGGGCAGGGGTGAAGACTGGGTGGAAGATGATGTGGAGGATGATGAGGTCCTAGACCCCACATGAAATCAAGGTCATGCGAGTGACGTGTGCAGTTCGGAGAAACAGGTGGTTACACAGCGCCAGCCGCCCAGAGAGGGAGCAGGATTCAAAAGCGGAGTGGCCGTTCTTTTAGTCAGTACGCCTTCTACTGACCACCGCACCCAGGGACTGAGCACACAAAAGCCAACTCCAAGGAGTTCCCTTGTGTGGCAGTTCTTCAGAGATTGTGCGAGCAGCAACAGGCGATAGTGGAGTTTCAGCTGCAGCACGCATGGGTGAGACGCTCTACGGAATAGCACCACTTCACCACCAACGAGTGGGCCTCCATGCGTGACGTGTGTACCTTGTAGCGCTGTTTCGAATACCCCACCAACATGGCCAGTGCCAATGACGCCGTCTTTAGCGTCACTCACCCACTTCTACCTGTATGTCTCCTTGAAAAAATGTTTCGGGCGATGATGGAACAGGATGTGGGAGAGGAGGAAGAGAAGGAGGAACAGGAATCATTTCCACGGTTATCAGGTTAGTCATTCACAAGTGGCTTTGGAGGGTGGGTTCCTGCACCAACAGAGGCCAGGTACACAACTGTCCAGCCAGGACACAGTTCTGGAGGATGAGGAAGAGGAGGATGATGAGGAGGAGGAACCATGTTCACAGCAGGGTGGCACCCAAAGCAGCTCATGGGCATCACTGGTGCGTGACTTGGGGGATACAGAGGACACAGACGATACACCTCCCACAGAGGACAGCTTGTTGTTGTCTCTGGGCAGCCTGGCACACATGAGAGACTACATGCTGCATTGACTGCGCAATGACCGCCGAGTTGCCCACATTCTAACCAGTGCTGATTACTGGGTGTCCAACCTGCTGGATCCCCGCTACAAGGATAACGTGCTGTCCTTAATTCCATCACTGGAGCGTGATCGGAAGATACGCGAGAACAAGCGCACGCTGGTAGACGCGCTGCTGATGGCATTCCCACCTGACAGCGGGGGCACAGTGGAAGCACAAGGCGAAGGCAGAGGATGAGGAAGAAGTTGCCAACGCAGCTGGGGCACCACCAGCACCTCAGAAGGGAGGGGTAGCATGGCCGAAATGTGGGAAAGTTTTGTCAGCACGTCACAACAACCAGCACTACCAGCTGATATGGAACGTCTTAGCAGGAGGCAGCATTTCACCAACATGGTGGAGCAGTATGTGTGCACACGCCTACACGTACTGAATGATGGGTCTGCCCCCTTCAACTTCTGGGTCTCCAAATTGGGCACATGGCCTGAGCTTGCCCTTTACACCATGTAGGTGCTGGCCTGCCCTGCAGCCAGAGTATTATCTGAACGTGTGTTTAGCATGGCAGGAGGCGTCATCACAGACAAGCGCAGCCGCCTATCCACAGCCAATGTGGACAAGCTCACCTTTATTAAAATGAACCAGGCACGGATCCCACAGGACTTGTCCGTACCTTGTGCTAAATAGAAAAGTATACCGCCTGCACCCAGCCATTGGTATACTCCAGCGCACTTTCTCTTTGCATTCTCTTTTCTATTTCCCAATGTTTTGGGGTCTTCCAAAATGTATAACAAATAAATAAAGAAAAAATAAAGAAAGGAAAAAAAAACAAAAAAACAGTGTTGGCTACCTCCTCCTCCACCAGCGCTTCTATCTACACAGCCACGTCCACCGCCTCCTCAACCTCCTACTCCACTTTGACCTATGCCTCCTAGTTCAAGATTAAAAAAAAAAAAATTCTATTCTGTTATTTTATGTCATTTCCCTATCCACATTTGTTTGCAGGGCAATTGTCCTGCTCTTCCCTGCATTTTTCTTCCTTTTGCAGCCATCTAGCCCTTACCATGTCTATTTTATAGGCATTTCTGTGCCTCAAAGTTTGGGTCCCCATTGACTTCAATGGGGTTCGGGTTCAGAGTCAAGTTCGGGTCAAGTTTGAGTCCCGAACCCGAACTTTGAGCGAATCCCAACTTCCAGGTGTTCGCTTATCCCTAATTACAACCATACTTTCTAAAAAAAATTCTCATAATCCATAGATCCATAGAGTGAAATAAATACTTGTACATCCCCTTTGAGTGCTAGTATGTGAAAAGCAAGGAAAATGGACCAAAAATAATAGGAAGTCCACAAATTCAGTCCCATAACAGCTAGATTAATTTGGATTCTAAGGATACAAATAGGATACATTATGAATTTCATCAAAATTGGACCAAAAAAACAAAGTTAAAGATTTTTTATTTTTTTCACACAAATTATATAAAACTGCCCAAGAAGAGAGGAAGAACAAGGATGGTCACATGACACTGGGTTGAAGTAAAGAGAAGAGCTTGCTCTGATTGGCTCAGAGGCCGACATACAGCCTCATCAGCGAATCAGGGGTAACAGCAGACAGGAAGAGGCGTGGGCAGAATAAGCAAATGTCATACTGTGCTGCAGATAAGGGTAGATGGATCTCTGGCAGTGTCTGTCAAAAAACTACTTTAGGATTTTGGATTATACAGAGTGTGGAGCGGCTAAGAGGAACAAGCAACTATTCTAGAGTAACAGAGACTGTCTAAGGAAAAATAGAAATAAATGTGTACATTTAAGGCTACTTTCACACTGGCGTTTCTGGGTCCGCTTGTGAGATCCGTTTCAGGGCTCTCACAAGCGGCCCAAAACGGATCAGTTTAGCCCCAATGCATTCTGAATGGATAAGGACCCGTTCAGAATGCATCAGTTTGCCTCAGTTCAGTCCTTTTGCGGTATTTGGATGGAGAAAATTCTGCAGCACGCTGCGATATTTTCTCCATCCAAATCTTCTCCTGCTGTATCCTCACAACGCAAGTGTGAAAGTACCCTAACACAGCACCCTTATAGCATTCTGCTGCAAATGCTGAGCAATAGTGCTTTTTTTAGTCCATTATATCTGTTATGAAATGTGTTGCATTGTAGCTAAATAATTTTACAGAGATGAAACCATTCCATTTTTATACAGTACCTACCTGTTTTATTGAACACCTAGTTTATCACGGAAACTGCATTTTTGTTTCCCTGTTAGCGGGTGCATTAGTGCATCAGATTTGTGCATATACATTTTGACCCAATAATTTCTTAGTTGAACAAATGTTATTACAGGTCTAATGGGGAAAAAAAATGGTACAAACACTAGATTGTAATATCAATGTTAGCAGACACATTGGAGATTAGACTGTGTGTTTCAAAGACAATTTACTACAATAATTTAATTGTTAACCTAGTCATAGTAAATGCATAGTTGGGAGGCATTTCACTGCAAAAATTGCCTAGTCCCAAAGTAAATTGTCAACACCAGTGTGCAGTGTGTTCGGAGAAAGAGAGGGACATTTCATTCGGTCTCTGTTACACATTGCTAGTACCATTTAATAATCTGTGATTTATATAAAACCCATGACTTTTCATAGGTCTCCTTAAAAATGTCTGAAAAATAGAAGAGTGCAAAACAAAAGGACCAGATTTAATCATCACAGAGTTAGAAGATGTTTAATAGCAGCAGAAGCAGAACCAGTTCTCTGGCCAATAGTAGTAGTAGTGGCACTTGTAGCCATGGTGGTGGTGGTGGTGGATGCAATGATTATGAGTAGAGATGGCCTTGCGGTTCGCCCGGCGGTCGGTTTGCGGCGAACTTTACACATTCGCGGTTCGTCGAACATGCAAACATATGGCGATAGACCTAATCTGGCTGCCATTTTACATTCTGTCTTTTGTCAGTGTAGGGAGAGGTTGCTGTGTGGAGCAGGGACAGGCTGTTAGAGTGTTAATAGTGACACAAATCGCTAGTATAGGTCCACTATTGTTGGTGTGCAGTATATAGGGGTGTAATACACTTATAATATACTTTCTAATATAGAAAGCATATTATAGAGGATTTGTATTGTGCAGCATTGTGACTGGTGATCGGTTCTGCAGTGATACTACAACTACAAAGAGTGACAAACGCAATTAGAAAAAAGTATTATAACTGGTATGATAGACCAGTGGCCCCCCAAAACCACATATTGACGTGGGGTGTTATATAAGAATATACTACTTAAATAGTGTATTTGGGTGCTGCAGAAATGTATCCGCTTTCACTGCGTTACCTCTGCTACACACAGTGAGAAAATTTAAAGGAAAACATATTTATAACTGGTGTGAAAGACCAGTGGCCCCCAAAACGACATATTGAAGAGGGGTGCTATCTTAGAATACTCTACTGAATAAATGTATCTGCTTTCACTGCGTTACCTCTGCTACACACAGTGATAAAATGTAAAGTATTTTTTTAATTTTTTTATTGGTGTGATTATAGACCAGTTGCCACCAAAACGACATATTGAAGCAGGGTATTATATACCTTCTTACACATACACTGCGCTTCTCTAGAGACTTTTGTCTCTAGGCAGCGGAAGAGGCAGGCCCTTCCGCAGGGGTGGTAGGGGTACGGCAGGAGCACCAGGCCAGAGCCAAAGTGGTAAGTTTCAGAAGGTGCGTTCAATTATGTCAAAGGACGCACCAGACTTGGTTGAGTGGCTCACTCAGCCTTCCGCTTCTGTACCCTCCTCATCCTCTCTATCTGCACCCTCTTCACTCTCTGCTGTGTGCACCCCCAAAGACACCACCACCACCATATACCCTCCGCTTGAGTCACAGGAATTATTTTCTGATCCATCACAAGACATTTCCGATGTGCAGCCATTCTTTTTATCGGATCAGGAAGAGGAGGTAGCAACGGCCGCCAGTCAGCAGTCTGACGACAGTACCCAGATCAGCCCAAGTACGTTGGTCCCCGCTGTTGCTGCCTACTCCAAGATCTCTAACGTTAGTGGTGGGGAAGGTGACGTCGACGATGACGTGTCTATGGACGTAACGTTGGTGCCCACAAGAGAGGAAGAGGAGGGGAGTTCAGAGGGAGAGATGGACCATCAGATAGGGCGGAGAAGCAGGCCTAACTTATATTGCACAGGAGGGACAAACCAGACTGCTAATGTATCAGGAGCGAGCCATCAACCATGTACGGTCACATCTTGCGCTCCCAGGACGCCGACACATGTCCCTGCAGTGTTGGCTTTTTTTAATGTGTCAGCTGCTGACAATAGTGTTGCCATCTGCAGCCTTTGCAGTCAACGCATAAGTCGCGGTAAGTCCAACACCCACCTAGGGATGACCGCCTTAAGAAGGCACCTGGCCTCACATCACTGAGCCCAGTGGGAGCAACGCCGTCAGAACCCACAAAGCCACACTCCAGGCTCTCACCGTCAGGCTCTTCTCCTTCTCCTCTCTCCTCACAATTGTCCTCCACTCCACCTTCCATCATGCCATCCTCACGTTTGTCAGGAAAAAGGCAGGCTTCCATGGCCCAAATGTTCGAGCGTAAAAAAATGATGACGCCGGATAACCCTCTTGTCCAACGGTTGACCGCTGGCTTGTCGGAACTGATAACCCGCCAACTACTGCCATATAAACTTGTGGCCTTTCGAAAATTTGTGGCCATTGGAACACCACAATGGAAGGTCCCAGGAAGGATATATTTCTCGCAGAAGGGCATCCCGTTCAGCGGCAAGTGAATGTATCTCTGGCACACAGTGTCGGTGCCAAGATACATCTGACCACAGACACGTGGTCTAGCAAACACGGGCAGGGAAGGTATATAACTTTCACTGCCCACTGGGTGAACCTTCTGACGGCCGTCAAGCATGTAACCCGTGGCACCCATGTAGATTTGGTTTTACCGCCACGGATTGCATGCAGGCCTGCCTCTTCTTCTCCTCCTCCTACTCCATCCTCCCTCTCCTCCTCGGCTAACTCTTCCTTTTCCGCTACTACTGTCTCTTCCGCTGCGACGGCCAAGAACCCCAGAACCTATTCGACATGCCAGATGAGACATTGCCATGCTGTGCTGCGTCTGTTGTGCCTGGAAGCCAAGAGCCACACCGGTCCTGCACTGCTTTCAGCTCTGCGGTCACAGGCCGATCAGTGGCTAACACCGCTCAATTTGACAGTTGGTAAAGTGTTGTGCGACAACGGTGCCAATCTGCTGAGCGCGCTGTAAACAGGGCAAAATTACACACGTGCCGTGCATGGCACACGTCCTGATTTTGGTCGTGCAGCGATTCGTTGTCAAATACCCCGGGGTCCAGGACGTCTTGCGGCAGGCCAGGAAATTCTCGGGCCATTTCAGAAGATCTTACACAGCCATGGCTCGCCTTGCTGACATTCAGCGGCGACACAACCTGCCCATCAGATGTCTTATTTGTGACTGCCCGATGCGATGGAACTCCACCTTGTATATGCTCGATAGGCTGCTCCAGCAGAAACGTGCAGTTAACGACTACCTGTACGAACTCTGCGGCAGGACAGGTTCTGGGAGATTGTTTTTTTTTCACTGCGCCAGTGGCTGCTCATGCGCGATGCATGCAGACTTCTGCGGCCATTTGATGAGATCACCAAACTGGTCAGTCGCAGCCAGTGCGCCATCAGTGACATTGTACCTTTTGCCTTCTTTATTGAGCGTCTATTGCGTTGTGTCATTGATTAAGCCGTCGAGGACCAGGAGCAGGAAGATGAGGAAGTCGCAATGCTGGATGATTTCCCAGGGGAGGCTACTCCATCTGAGACAAGTCAACAAGAGGAGTCAGAGGAGGATGGTGCCGGGGAAGAGGAGGAGCAAGAAGAGCATGCTTTAAACCTTTCTGGGATCCCTGGTGTTGTCTGTGGATGGGGGAGGAGAACTAGGACGACATTATCCTGGATGAGGAGCAGGAGCCAGGCCACTACACCGCTTACAGTTTAGTGCAAATGGGGACCTTCATGTTCCAGTGTTTTAAGAGGGACCCCCGTATAAAAAGCATCAAGGGCAAGGACCAGTACTGGGTGGCAACGTACTTAGATTCCCGGTACAAACAAAAAATGGCGGAAATGTTACCACCATCACAGAGGGCTGTCAGAATGCAGCACTTCCAGGCCTTGCTTAGAGAAATGCTGCATTCTGCTTTTTTGTGTGCTGGCAGAGGAATTTCCATTCACAGAGAAACAGTTGCAGGTACCAATCCAACTGCGCCTGCAAGAAGAGGGCGGTTTGAAGATGTGTTGGTCACTTCTGATATGAGAACATTCTTTCAACCGACGTATCGACAGCTGTCCTCCGGATCCAGCCTCAGGGAACGTCTAGACCAGCAGGTGTCCGACTACATCGGTTTAACGGCCGATTTGCACGCTCTGAGAAGTGATGAACCCCTGGACTACTGGGTGGGCAGGCTTGACCTCTGGCCAAATCTTGCACAATTTGCAATAAAACTGTTAGCTTGCCCCTCGTCAAGTGTCCTGTCCGAAAGGACGTTCAGCGCAGCAGTGGGGATCATGACTTATAAGCGCACTTGCCTAGCTCACGACAGTGTTGACTACCTCACATTTCTAAAAATTAATGAGGCATGGATCTTGGAGGAATTCAACACATGTGACCAGTAGACCATGTTTGATTCCAATTCCTCATGACAGCCTATATCCACCACCACCCATAACAATTTATGGTCTCTGTCTTCGGTAAATACAGCGGCATAAAAGGACTTTTATGTCCATTGAATGCCTAATTTTTATGTCCATTGAATGCCTAATGTATTTTCTGTCAGGTGAACGCCTGTCGGCTAATTTTTGGGGCCTGTAAAGGCCGACACTTACTTCTGTATCCTGTGAATGCCTAATTTTTCATACTGGAATTGAAAATAAATGGGTCTGTAAACGTTCCTCTCAATTGTGGAATGGATGCGGACACATTTTACAGACGTGTGAATGGACCCTATATGTATTTGACATGTATTTACCGACTGCTGTCAGTTCTGGCTGATTTAGGCTGATCTATTACACTAAAACCGAGCAATATTACAAAAAACAAAATACACGTTATAACTGTATAAACTATTTATATAACTTATTAGAAAAATTTTTTTTTAATTATGGCAACTTTTCCAAAAGGAGGATCATCTCCTGCACCCCCTTCATGGTCTGGCGTTGCCTCTCCTCCATGGCCTTCAAGCGCTCTTGAATGGCCCGCATATCCTGGCGGTGCTTCCTTTGCATTTTGGCCAATTTGGCCTTCAATGTCTTCATTCCTGTTTGAAAAAAAAAATATGAACATTATTTGCAACTCTTATTAAACCTTTAAACTTTTATTTTGTGGTGCATCTGACTTTATAATCGCTTGCTATTACACCTTTTTGTGATAAAAATTGTCCAAAAAATTGACTTTTTGGAGAGTTTTAAATTTTAGTTTAAAAAGGTGTCCACCTGAGGGGTTATTTGGTATGATATTTTTAGACAGCTGGTTGTTACAGATGCGGCAAGACCTAATATTTTTCCTTATTTTTTAGTTATTTCTATTTTAGACAATAAAAGCATTGTTGAACCAAAAACAATTCTTGTTTTACTGTCTCCATATTTTGAGAGCCATATTATTATTTTTATTTGGTGATTGTCTAATGGTAGGGTCAAATTTTCCGCAGAATGAACTGACCGATTATTACTATTTGGGGGGCATATGTCTTTTTTGATAGCTTGGTGTTGCACTTTTAGTGATGTTAGGTTGAATAAATTAATGTTTTCTTTAAATATTTTCTTTTTTTTTATGTTTAAAGTGTTCACCGGAGGGGTTAGATCATTGGATATTTTTATATGTACACGGCGGTACAACATATGTCTGTTTGTCTATTGTTTAACTTTTTTTTTTTTTTTTTTTAAATCTTAAATCTCAATACGTTAGTTAGTGATAATTATGATCTTTATATAGTTTATTAGTTAGTGATTTTTCAGTACAGTATATTTTTCCTTTATTTATTAGTTATGGATACATAATGATATTGCTATGTGCACATGTTTACCCTCCTGGCGGGGGCTGGTGATCACCTTCTCTTCCTCCGAGTCCTGAGATGGGGTGGTGCTGGAGGGTACAGCACTTTCCACTTCCTTCACTTCTCCCACATGTGGTGGGGTTGGCTCAATAGGCTGGGAGGGTCCGGCCTCCTCCTCTTCCGCCTCTAACTCCACCGATCGCCTTCTACGAATGGAGGGAATAGGAACTTCTGTGATCACAGAATGTTCAGATTTTAGATAAACAACTCCAAAATCTTAAGAGCATTTGATATAAAGAAATTACAATATGGAGGGATCTATATATAATTGCAGTGCCTGCCAGCTTTATGACGCATAACTCAATCAAAAATTAACAGTATGAAAAAAGACATCCCCCCACAGTATCTTGATGGAACAATAGGGCGAGAGGAGACCCATGTAATGGGATTATCTCCTGAGTGTATAATAGGATGATCTACTTCTCTACACCAGAGTCGGCTACTTCTTAATCCCATCACTAACACAATAGAACAAAGGGACAAATAAACCCACACAGTCATTGGGAGTCTCAGAGCAGAGTTAACCCTTATTGCGTTTATGGATTCACACCATGCAACTTTAATGGGGAATAGGAAAGATGTGGCCTATAAACTCAACCAAAAAAATCATGGTTTATAGTTACCTCTAACCCAAATAGGTCAGAGTGGGGGTCTCCATAGTCCTGGGTCAATAGCCCGTAGGAAGGAAGCTAGCTTTCAGGCTTCTACTGCAGACACAGTGATGGTTCAGTCCGTCACTTGTGTGGCACAAAGCCAACACATCACATCACCCAAAGAACACCATCATCATGCTGTTGGGATGTTTTTCAGCAGCCCATATGCGATGTTCGGTCCGCCCCCCATTCGTCATCATCGAGTAAACTTTGACCCTGTACCTCACAGTCAGCAGACACATTCCAGCCAATCAGCAGCAGACCCTCCCTCCCAGACCCTCCCACCTCCTGGACAGCATCCATTTTAGATTCATTCGGAAGCTGCAGTCTTAGTGAGAGGAGGGACAGTGTAGCTGCTGCTGATTTAATAGGGAAATCGATTGCTAGGGCAGTGTATTCAGTGTCCACTACAGTCCTGAAGGACTCATCTGATCTCTGCTGTAAGGACAGCACCCCAAAAAGCCCTTTTTAGGGCTAGTACATCAGTCTGCTTTTTTTTTTCCCCTGTGTAATCTAATTGCAGTTGCCTGCCAGCGTGTGTGTCAGGCTCACAGCATATACTGTGCCCACTTGCCCAGTGCCACCACTCATATCTGGTGTCACAGTAGCTTGCATTTAAAAAAAAAAAACTTTTTGGACTGTAATATAATAGCAGTCTGTTGCCTGCACGCGTGTGTGTTTCATGCCCTGCAAGTGCACAGTGTCACCAACGCAACTCAAATCTTGTGTCACAGTAAATTACATTTAAAAAAAAAAGAAAAGAATTTTGACTGTGAAATAATAGCAGTCAGTTGCCTGCACGTGTGTGTGTTTCAGGCCCTGCAAGTGCATAGTGTCACCAGCGCAACTCTTATCTGGTGTCACAGTAGATTACATTTAAAAATTTTTTTTTTTTTACTGTAATAGATTGAATAATAGCAGTTAGTTGTCTGCAAGCGTGTGTGTCAGGCCTACAGCGTCTACTCTGCCAACTTCTGCCTGTGCACAGTGCCACTCGTATCTGGTGTCACAGTAGCTTGCACGCATACTACCACTAAACTAATTAAAAAAAAATGACAGGCAGAGGCAGGCCACCCCGCAGGGGCCGTCGTGGTGCTGTGATTCCCTTTGGCCCTAAAATAATGCCCAGTGTTCAGAGGCCACGTACCCTGAACTCGAAAAGTTCAGAGGACATAGTTTACTGGCTAACACAGGACACCCAATCTTCTACAGCTTCTGCTCGGAACCTTGACGCACCATCCTCCTGCAGCTCAGCTTTGGGCACCTCTCAAGTTACCACTCGCCTGCCCGCCGCCACCACCAACACTAGCACCACAGCTGCTTCACTTGATCTGTCAGAGGAGTTATTTACACATCAGTTGGAAGAAATGAGTGATGCGCAACCATTATTGCCAGAGGATGTAGATAACAGGGATGTGTCTCAGTCAGACAGCATTACACACATGGACGTACGGTGTGATGATAATGATGTTGTACCCGCTGCTGCTTCCTTTGCTGAGTTGTCAGATACAAGTGAAGCGGTTGATGATGACGATGTGTCCGTGGATGTCACGTGGGTGCCTGCTCTAAGAGAAGAAGAACAGGGGGGAAGTTCAGATGGGTTGACAGAGAGGAGGAGAAGACGAGTTGAAAGCAGGGGGAGGTCGTCGCAAGGAGCTAGTGGCACAGTCAGACAGCATGCATTGGAACCCGGGGTCAGCCAAACAGCACGCCAATCAACACATGCTGTTGCCACCACCAGAATGCCGTCATTGCAGAGCTCAGCAGTGTGGCATATTTTTTTGTGTGTCTGCCTCTGACAACAGCGATGCCATTTGCAACCTGTGCCAAAAGAAACTGAGTCGTGGGAAGTCTAACACCCACCTAGGTACAACTGCTTTGCGAAGGCACAAGATCTCAAATCACAAACGCCTATGGGATCAACACATGAGTGCAAGCAGCACACAAGCTCAAAGCCACCATCCTCCTCCTGGTCCAGCATCTTCAGCCACGTCAACCACTGCTGTCTTCCTTGCCCCCTCTCAACTATCCGCCACTCCGTCTCTCGCCTTCAGCAGTTCTTGCTCATCTGCCCACAGTCAAGTGTCTGTCAAGGACATGTTTGAGCATAAGAAGCCAATGTCACAAAGTCACCCCCTTGCCCGGTGTCTGACAGCTGGCTTGTCGGAACTCTTAGCCCGCCAGCTTTTACCATACAAGCTGGTGGAGTCTGAGGCCTTCCAAAAATTTGTAGCTATTGGCAGGGCCATCTTTAATATTGATTGGACCCTGGGCAAAAATTTACTTGGGCCCCCTGGATCCCGCCTTCCCACACCTTAGCAGGCAATCATGCCCTCCACCACAACACACACACAAAAAAATCCACACATCTGGTAGAGTACAGTGAATGACTGTAAATACTTCCAGTTCTGAAGACTCCAGTGGCTGAGGATCAGTGCTCTGGGCAGCTGGGCTCAGGCTGGAAGTGGGCACCGCTCTGCAGGAAGGAGACCAGGGTTCGGCTCACCGTAGTGTTACAGTGCACCCCAGCACCCCACAGTATGCAGTATAGCACCCTATAATATACAGCAACCCACAGTATGCAGTATAGCACCCTATAGTATACAGAACGACACAGTATGCAGTATAGCACCCCACACTATACAGTACCCCACAGTATATAGTAGAGCAGTATAGCAGCCCACAGTATACAGCACCCCACAGTATACAACACCTCACAGTATACAGTAGAGCAGTATAGCACCTCACCGTATACAGCACCCCAAACTATACACGATACAGCACCCCACACTATACAGCCCCCCACACTATACAGTACAGCAGTATAGCACTCCACAATTAACAGCACCCACAGTATACAGTATACAGCCTCCCACAGTATACAACCCCCCACAGTATACAGTACAGCAGTATAGCACTCCACAATATACAGCACCCACAGTATACAGTATACAGCCCCCCACACTATACAGCCCCTCACAGTATACAGCCCCCCCACAGTATACAGTGCAGCAGTATAGCACTCCACAATATACAGCACCTACAGTATACAGCCCCCAATACTATACAGCCCCCCACAGTATACAGCCCCCCACAGTATACAGTACAGCAGTATAGCACTCCACAATATACAGCACCCACAGTATACAGTATACAGCCCCCCACAGTATACAGGCCCCCACAGTATACAGCCCCCCACAGTATACAGGCCCCCACAGTATACAGGCCCCCACACTATACAGCACCCCACTATACAGTAGTTTACAGTATATTAGAATAACAGCCCCTGTCACCTTTTTCTGATGTAATCTTCAGAAAAAAAGCTCCACAGTTAAGGCAAACTTCTCCTGCAACACTCCTGGTAGAAAGGACCTTGATGACCTCATAGCCATGTGACCAGTAATATTGCTAGGTTACTGGTCACATGGTGATGATGTCATCTAAGGTCCTAGAGAATCACAGCTCTCACAGTACGCTGCCTGGAGTGCCGGCAGGCATGGCATGGCAGCACCCCCTGTGTACAGGCCTGACACCCGGGGCAGTGGCTAGCAGGGCTCAAGGGGCAGCTGCCTTGGGACCCCCAGGAGCAACTGGGCCCGGGGCAGTTGCCCCTTTTGCCCCTTGTTAAAGATGGCCCTGGCTATTGGGACACCGCAGTGGAAGGTACCCGGCTGAAATTTCTTTGCACAAAAGGCAATCCCCAACCTGTACTCGATTGTGCAAAAGGAAGTCATGGCATGTCTGGCACACAGTGTTGGGGCAAGGGTCCATCTGACCACTGATACCTGGTCTGCAAAGCACGGTCAGAGCAGGTATATCACCTACACTGCGCATTGGGTAAACCTGCTGATGGCTGGCAAGCATGTAATGCGTGGCTCTGCAGAGGAGTTGGTGACACCGCCACGACTTGCAGGCAGGCCTGCTGCCACCTCCTCTACTCCTCCTACTCCATCCTTTTCCATAACCTCCTCGGCTGAGTCCTCTTCAGCTGCTGCGTCTTGCTCCACATCAACTGCACCCCCCCAGCTCCCCAGGGGCTATTCCACATCCCGGATACGACAGTGTCACGCCGTCTTGGGGTTGACTTGCCTGAAAGCAGAGAGTCACACCGGACCAGCACTCCTGTCCGCCCTGAATGCACAGGGGGATCAGTGGCTGACTCCGCATCAACTGGACATCGGCAAAGTGGTGTGTGACAACGGAAGCAATTTGTTGGCGGCATTGAATTTGGGCAAGTTGACACATGTGCCGTGCATGGCACATGTGTTGAATCTTATTGTACAACGCTTTGTGTATAAGTACCCAGGCTTACAGGACGTCCTCAAGCAGGCCAGGAAGGTGTGTGGCCATTTCAGGCGTTCCTACATGGCCATGGCGCACTTTTCAGATATCCAGCGGTGAAACAACATGCCAGTGAGGCGCTTGATTTGCGACAGCCCGGCACGTTGGAATTCAACACTCCTAATGTTCGACCGCCTGCTCCAACAAGAAAAAGCCGTCAATAAGTATTTGTATGACTGGGGTGCTAGGAAAGCCTCTGCGGAGCTGGGAATTTTTTTGCCACGTTACTGGACGCTCATGCGCAATGCCTGTAGGCTCATGCGTCCTTTTGAGCAGATGACAAACCTAGTCAGTCGCACCGAAGGCACCATCAGCGACATCATCCCATTTGTTTTCTTCCTGGAGTGTGCCCTGCGAAGAGTGCTGGATCAGGCTGTAGATGAGCGTGAAGAGGAAGAGTTGTGATCACCATCACCACCAGAAACAGCCTTGTCATCATCGCTTGCTGGACCTGCGGCAACGCTGGAAGAGGAGTGTGAGGAAGAGGAGTCAGAGGAGGAATGTGGCTTTGAGGAGGAGGAAGACCAAACACAGCAGGCATCCCAGGGTGCTCGTTGTTGTCACCTATCTGGGACCCGTGGTGTTGTACGTGGCTGGGGTGAAGAAAAGACCGTCAATGACATCAGTGAGGACGAGGAACGGGAAATGAGTAGCTCGGCATCCAACCTTGTGCAAATGGGGTCTTTCATGCTGTCATGTCTGTTGAGGTACCCTCGTATAAAAAGGATGAAGGAGAACGACCTGTACTGGGTGGCCACGCTACTAGACCCCCGGTATAAGCAGAAAGTGGCGGAAATGTTACCAACTTACCGAAAGTCAGAAAGGATGCAGCAGTTCAAAACAAAACTAAAAAGGGGGGGGGATGTCACAGCACAACGGGAATCTAACAGGGGAAGAGGTGAAAGTAATCCTCCTCCTACCACGACCATGGCGGCAAGGACAGGACGCTTTACAGATGTGTTGTTGATGGAGGACATGCAGAGCTTTTTCAGTCCTACACATCGCCACAGCCCTTCGGGATCTAGCCTTAGAGAACGACTCGACCGACAGGTAGCAGACTACCTCGCCTTAACTGCAGATATCGACACTCTGAGGAGCGATGAACCCCTTGACTACTGGGTGTGCAGGCTTGACCTGTGGCCTGAGCTATCCCAATTTGCGATAGAACTTCTGGCCTGCCCCGCTTCAAGTGTCCTGTCAGAAAGGACCTTCAGTGCAGCAGGAGGCATTGTCACGGGCAAAAGAAGTCGCCTCGGTCAAAAAAGTGTTGATTACCTTACCTTCATTAAGACGAATGAGGCATGGATCCCGAAGGGACTGACAGTGGGGTATACGTTTGACTAACAAAGGGCCTGATGACATGCCTTGGCCTCAAAATGGTCCCCACGCTGCTGTATTTAATGTCTTCATACCGGATGACTTTCGTGAATTCTCCGCCACCAACTAGGGTTTAAGCCGCAATATTTTAGTCACCTTTCTGCCTTGAAAACATAAATTTTTCCGTCCGCTGCTACAACAGCGGCTGCAACAATAACATTATTTTTCAGGCATGTGTACATGCCTAATTTTTCTGGCCTCTGGTGCTGCACTGTGGCTGCAAAAACAAATTTAAAAAAAAAGGCACATACATGTGTCAATTCCCCTTCGTGATCGTTACCTTGTTGTGGTGAAGGGGCTTGCATATCACAATGAAGCGATCATCACCTCTATGAGTGTGTTGGCAATGTTGCCACACCCCAGATGATAAGGCCGTTGCTTCATTATGATCAGACCAAAAGCGATCGGCTGGATAATTTTTCATAGAAAGAACATACATTTAAAAAAAAAAAATTTTTAAGTTGTATGGGTGGGTTTTTAATATATAAAATAAAAAAATCATAATAAAGTCTCTTAATAGTTTATTAGAAATAATGCGGACAATTAAAAAAATCCCCATCAATTCCAATACAAAGCAAGTACAAAGCTCAGAACTAAATTATTCCAGGATGTCGTAATGGTTCGTTAATTCGACAATGGTTAATTAATTCGACACACGTCCCCGGATAGGGGACGTAACAGGGATTAAACTGATAGGAATAATACTAGTTAAGACACCACTCATATAGGGTGTCACAGCACATTGCTCCGTGCAAGCGCAGTGCCCCAACTTGGGACTGAGTAAGAGGACCGACCAAGCCACTTTTTCCATCTCACGGTTCCTAAAATCAATTTATTTTGGTGTATCAGAGTTTGGTCTGTCACTGTGAAGGCAGTCGAAGGTACCCGGCCTAAATTTTTTTTCACAGAAGGCAATCCCACCCTGATATGGGACGTAACAGGGATTAAACTGATGAGAATAGTACTACAGAAAATACCACTCATATCGGGTGGGGCAGTAAATTGCACGGCGCAGACGCAGTGACCGTGGCGTGGATTCAAACAAAGGGGAGGGAGTCAGCATTTTTTTAACCATATCCCCGTTCGAAAAATCTATTTAATAATTTGACCCCAGATTGGGGACGTAACAGGGATTAAACTGATGAGAATAGTACTACAGAAAATACCACTCATATCCGGTGGGGCAGTAAATTGCACGGTGCAGACGCAGTGACCGTGGCGTGGATTCAAACAAAGGGGAGGGAGCCAGCATTTTTTTAACCATCTCCCCGTTTGAAAAATCTATTTAATAATTTGACCCCAGATTGGGGACGTAACAGGGATTAAACTGATGAGAATAGTACTACAGAAAATACCACACATATCCGGAGGGAGTTTGCGGTTGGGCAAATGGACTGTTTGCGGTTGTTTGAAGCTTAAGGCTAGGGCTACACGGCAACAGTTGTTGCACAACTTCTTGTTGCGCAACAATTTTTATAATGATAGTCTATGGTGTCACACTCCGACATGGGACATGCTGATACTGCGACACGACAGTCGCAAAAAATCCATCCAAGACTTTGTGCTGCTAGGACGTATATAGTCAGTGGGAAGTCGTGAAGTGGTTAAGACTATTTATCATGCCTTTATTTCAGAATTCTGTCTTCAAAACGTCACAAAATAGGGCTTTTGCAACTTTTTTGGATTCACTTGTCTAAAAATGTTGTTATTTTTTTGCATTTTTACCCCACTCCCTCTAGTTTTGAAATATGGGTGGGAAAGTAGATGTGGTTAGCTAGGGTTTCACTCCAGATTTAATCACTGAGCCTTTTTTAAAAAGCTGCAAAATAGTGGCAACCGCACTCCGGTAAGAGGATGGAGTAGGAAAACTGGAGTAGCTTTTCTACTCAAAAAGTGCTAGGTTTGAAGGGATTGTCCACTTTTTTTACATTTATGACCAATCCTCAGGATAGGACATCAATATCCGATCGGCAGGGGTCTGACACCTGACACCCAAGCCGATCAGCGTCTTACACGTCTCATTCAGTTCAATAGTATGGGGTAATTACACTGCTCACCATCTACATTGCAGCAGCGAGCAGATAAACAGTGAAGAGAAGAGTTCTTTTCCACCAGCTGATCAGCGGGGGTGCCAGCAGTCAGGCCCCCTCCAATCTGATATTAATGAACTAGCCTGAGGATAGGTCTTCAATAGAGATGGGCGAATTTTTCTAAAATTTGATTCGCCGAATTTATTCACAGAGAATTACGTTTAAAAAAATGCTATTTCCTGGCTGCATAGAGCCTCTATTGTGGTGTAGAACTTAAGGAACAGCTTGACAACCAAATTGAACACGTGTGCCATGTAGGGCACATGGCTCAGCCCTCCTTGACGTTGTGCTGACGTCTTGTTCTTCCAGTTTTCGGTCACCATTGTTCTGATTTTGAATTGTTGTGGAGAAAGGCAGGATTTGATTTCTTGATGAAGGACACTGAGCAGTTCCTCCCCTGTGTGACTCCATTTGCCTAGGCAAATGAGGTGCAGAACAGCATGTGGTATGCTCGAGGGGCACTATGAATTGTCCCTGCAGTGGAGGCTGAGGACACGGTGAAGGATGAGGAGGCAGAGGCGGACATTGTCGCAGGACCAACGTCGTGACAACGTGGAGGCAGAAGCGGCGTCACCTGGCCAAGTTGCTGATGTGGCTGTGCAGGAACCACATTCACCCAGTGGGCCGTAAAGGACATGTATTGTCCCTGACCGTAGTTACAGCTCCACACATCAGTGCTGCCGTGCACTTTGGCAGACACTGACAGGCTCAAGGACTGGCCCACCTTCTGTTCTACATGTGTGTGCAGGGATGGTACTGCCTTTTTGGCAAAGAAATGATGGCTTGGGACTCTCCATTTCTGCTCGGCACAAGCCATCAGTTCTATGAAAGGTGCAGAGTCCACAAACTTGGAAAGGGAGAGACTGCAGCACCAGCAACTTGGACTGAAGCACATTCAGCTTTTGCGCCGTTGGATGAGTGCACGCATACTGTTTGTGTCTCTTGGCAATCGCTTCGGTGATCGATTGCTGACAGAATGACTGACGAGGAGGAGATGCAGGAGAATCAGGACCAGCAGATGATGGGAAGGACAGACAGATCCCTTTAGCTGAGGTGGTGGAGCCTTGACTGCCTGAAACTGGGTGTGTACCACTGGGTGATGTAGAAGTTGCTGCGGCAGGCTGGACCACCACATTGGAGCAACAGTTCTCCCAGGCCACTTTATGGTGACGCTGCATATGTTGACGCAGGGCCGTGGTGCCAAAATTGGCACCTTGGCCACTCTCCACCTTCTGCCCACAGATTCTACATATGGCCATGTTCACCTCCTCCAGCAGCTTAACAAAAAACTGCCACACCGCCGAGAAGGTGATTTTACCTCCAACACTATGCACAGATTGACCGCTACAGCCGATGCTTCTGTGAACCCGTGCACCACTACTTTACGGGCAGGTAGGTTCCTGCGAAGCTGGTGGTCTACCCCTGACACGTTTGGCTACCGACCTCCCACTGCTGCCACCCTGGACGCTCATGCTCAATTCCTGTAGACTCATGCGTCCTTTTGAGGAGGTGACAAACCTAGTCTGTCGCACTGGAGGCACCATCAGCGACATCATCCCTTTTGTTTTCTTCCTGGGGCGTGCCCTGCGAAGAGTGCTGGATCAGGCCGTAGATGAGCGTGAAGAGGAAGAGGAATAGTTGTGGTCACCATCACCACCAGAAACAGCCTTATCAGCATCGCTTGCTGGACCTGCGGCAACGCTGGAAGAGGAGTCTGAGGAGGAATTTGGCTTTGAGGAGGAAGAGGAAGACCAACCACAGCAGGCATCTCAGAGTGCTCGTTGTCACCTATCTGGTACCCGTGGTGTTGAACGTGGCTGGGGTGAAGAACATACCTTCAGTGAGATCGAGGAACAGGACATGAGTAGCCCGGCATCCAACCTTGTGCAAATGGGGTCTTTTATGCTGTTGTGCCTGTTGAGGGACCCTTGTATAAAAAGACTGAAGGAGAACGACCTGTACTGGGTGGCCACGCTACTAGACCCCTGGTATAAGCAAAAAGTGGCTGAAATGTTACCGAATTACCGGAAGTCGGAAAGGATGCAGCAGTTCCAAAATAGATTAAAAAGTATGCTTTACACAGCGTATAAGGGTGATGTCACAGCACAACGGGAATCTAACAGGGGAAGAGGGGAAAGTAATCCTCCTCCTACCACGACCACGCCTGCAAGGACAGGACTCTTTACAGATGTGTTGTTGATGGAGGACATGCGCAGCTTTTTAAGTCCTATGCATCGCCACAGCCCTTCGGGGTCCACCCTCAGAGAACGACTCAACCGACAGGTAGCAGACTACCTCGCCTTAACTGCAGATATCGACACTCTGAGGAGCGATGAATCCCTTGACTACTGGGTGTGCAGGCTTGACCTGTGGCCTGAGCTATCACAATTTGTGATAGAACTTCTGGCCTGCCCCGCTTCAAGTGTCCTGTCAGAAAGGACCTTCAGTGCAGCAGGAGGTATTGTCACTGAGAAGAGAAGTCGAATAGGTCAAAAAAGTCTAGATTACCTCACCTTTATTAAGATGAATGAGGGATGGATCCCGAAGGGACTGACAGTGAGCGATACATTTGACTAAACAAGGCCTGATGAGATGAGCTTCCTTGGGCTAAAAATGGTCCACACGCTGCTGTATTTTTGATCTCTGCATGCCGGATGACTTGCGGGGCTTCTCCGCCACCAACTAGGGTTCAAGCCGCAATGTTTTAGTGCACTTTCTGCCTGGAAAACACCAATTTTTCTGGCCGCATGTGTCAATTCCCCTTCGTGATCATTACCTTGTTGTGGTAAAGGGGCTTTCGTATCATAATGAAGCGACCACCTCTATGTGTTGGCAATGGCATTGTTGGCACACTCCAGATGATAAGGTTGTTGCTTCATTGTGAACAGACCAAAAGCGATCGGCTGGATAATTTTTCACAGAAAAAACATTAATTTTCTTTGTGATCATCTAATGTGATCATTAAAGCCTACTAGGCCAACAATGGGCCCACACCGCAGAATTATTGTTTTCTGGGTCACTTAACTGTCACTGAACTACCTCAGCACGAACATAGGCTTTGAAAAACTGCCATCGCCTGCAATCTGCCAAACGTGCGCACGAGCACAGTCATCACTACACCAAGATTGGAGCATAGAGGAATAAAATTTGTGTCATGAGTGTGTCAACTATTGACAACTCTTTGCGGTTGTCTAAAATCTATTCCATACACGTCCTCTGATAGGGGACGTAACAGGGATTAAACTGATAGGAATAGTACTATTTAACACACTACTCATATCTGGTGGCACAGTACATTGACCCGTGCACGCGCAGTGCCCCAAATTGGAAGTAGGAGGACCGACCAAGCATCTATTTCCATCTCCCGGTTCCTAAAATCTATTCCATACACCGGCCCCTGATAGGGGACAAAACAGAGAATAAAGAGGACCTTTCACTAGTTTAAAAACTAAAAACTAACTATATCAGTGGGCAGAGGTCCCCCTGCACTTACTAGTATGTCTGGGCGCCGCTCCGTTCGCCCGGTATAGGCTCCGGTGTCTGCAGCGCCTAATACAAAAAATCCGTCCAGTACAACAGAGGGAGCTGCAGACACCGGAGCCTATACCGGGCGAACGGAGTGGCACCCAAACATACTAGTAAGTGCAGGGGGACCCCTGGGCACCGCTCTGCCCACTGATATAGTTAGTTTTTAGTTTTTAAACTAGTGAAAGGTCCTCTTTAAACTAGGAACAGATTTTTTTTTTATTTAAACAAAAAGGACAGCCTCTGCGGAGCTGGGTATTTTTTGGAAGCGTTACTGAACGCTCATGCACAATGGCTGTAGGCTCATGCGTCCTTTTGCAGAGGTGACAAACCTGGTCAGTCAAACCCAAGGCAACATCATCAACCTCATCCCATATGCGTTTTTTCTAGAGCATGCCCTGCGAAGAGTGCTGGATCAGGCCGTAGATGAGCATGAAGAGGAAGAGTTGTGGTCACCATCACCACCAGAAGCAGCCTTGTCGTCATTGATTGTTGGACCTGCGGCAACGCAGAGAGAAGAGTCTGAAGAAGAGGAGTCAGAGGAGGAAGGTGGCTTTGAGGAGGTGGAAGACCAACCACAGAAGGCGTCCCAGGGGGTTTGTTGTCACCTTTCGGGGACCCTTGGTGTTGTAGGTGGCTGGGTGGAGGAAGAGACCTTCAATGACGTCAGTGAGGACAAGGAACGGGACAAGACTAGCTTGGTATCCAACCTTGTGCAAATGGGGAGTTTGCGGTTGTGCAAAAGGCCTGTTTGCGGTTGCTTGCGGTGTGTTAAAGGGGAGTTTGGTCTGTCACTGTAAAGCGGGCGTAATCCTTACACTACCTGATCGATACAACATCATACCTGCTGTTTTAAAGCACGTTATTCCAAACAATTTAGGAATGTTAGGTGATTTATGCCCTTTATGGATTAAAACCCGACTCTGCGTCAACTACGTAATTTTCCATGGGAGTTTTGCCATGGATCCCCCTCCGGCATGCCACAGTCCAAGTGTTAGTCCCCTTGAAACAACTTTTCCATTACTATTGCCAGAAAGAGTCCCTGTGGGTTTTAAAATTTGCCTGCCTATTGAAGTCTATGGTTTGCCCGTTCGCGAACATTTGTGAAAATTCACTTTCACCGTTCACGGACGGAAAATTTTATGTTCTCGACATCTCTAATTCCAAACAATTGTTAGTGAATTATTTAGTTTTCCATGTCACTATCTATATTTTAAATTAGACGCGAAGCCTAGAAATATGCTGATACTGTTCTGAACAGATCACTTTTCAGCAGTCATCTCATTATCATTACAGACAGGGTTACAATGACAGATAACACCTCTATATAGATAACTCAGGACCTGTCATTAACATTAGGTGACAGTCAGAGCTTATCTACTCTCCTACCTGCAGAGTGACCTCTGCAAAGGTCAAAGAGCATGCCCACAATACTCTCCTATAGAAGCCATCAAGCATCTCATGTCTATCGGACTAATTTGCTATGTGGCTGCTGTAAAGCATATCTGTAAATGCTGCTAACAGCAACTCAGGCAAAATGGCCGCTCCCATAAACATGTTCAGAAAAAAATTACAATAAGAAAATAAAACAGATTTGAAAAAAATATTTTATTACCATCTGGTTTAATTGGGAAAATACATGTAGGTGATACATTCCCTTTAACTCCCATAGACCAGAATGAGAGAGCGGCGCCCACCTCTCACCCCTCTCCATCCTCTCTGCATGGATGTGGCAGCCTTTGGTCATCTCACCAAACAGGAGAAGGTTTGAGGGCCACATCTGTCAGACATCTATGGCAGATCCTGTGGATTTTACTCTGAAAACTGATATCTTTTATTAGGGTCCTACTCTGGACGCGGCCACCAATCAGCTGATTGAGCGGGCTGTGGCGCTCTTGTAAACCCAATGTCCTCTTCATTGATTACACTCGTCCACAGTGTACAATGCTGTACTTTTAGCAGCGTCTTGGTATTGCATCTTTGTCCCCACAAACACATTATTGATGGACTATCCTAAGGACTGAGCATCAGATTTTAAGAAAAGGACAAGTCTTTTATAGAAGCCAGAACAGGAGTGATCAACTGATTGTAATGGTGCTCACATGTATTCTTTATCTCCACACTGCAGTCTCTTTCCTTCTTTTAAACCTCCTTTATGTACATTTGCAGCTGAAAGAACTTCTACAGCTTTCATCAGGAAATGTTTTCCTGAATCTGAATGTAACTTCCAGGGAAATTTTGACGTGAATGGAGTTAAATTAAGGACGGCCTATACTTGCTGCTCTACTGACGACTGCACTCCTCCTGTTCCTATATGTAAGTCAGTCACTTTGTGTTGATGACATTACACAGATGATACTTGGTCATTCATGGCGGCTGACTGTTGGAAGTGAGAGAAGAGCTCTTCTAGTAGATTGATATTACATTAATAGTAGGTTGGATTTGTCCCCATACTATGGTGCTCTCAAATTGTAGAACACTATGCGGTAGATCCTCCAATAATGACCAGATCACAGAAGGTCTGGCTATGGGGACTCTCAGTGATCATCTGTTATCATTGCAAGAAGTAAGACATACATGGTTAGCCATGTAATATGTTATTGTATCGGTTCTGCCAAGGCAAAAGCTTCTCCTCCAAGTAAATAAGTGAAACACTCCCCCCCCATCATCTAATATCCACATACCCTCAAAGGGGATATAGATAATGGTGATCGCCCATATTCAAAAAGATAACTTCCACCTACTTCCTCAGTGTCCTTATAACAATGCCTACTCAAACTGGCCAAGGAGGTGAGAAACATAAAGGGCTCCCAAAGGAAACAAAAATCAGATGGGCCAAACCTGCCTGACTCTTGCTTTCCTGGAAGAGAGACGTTCCTGCTTGAGCTCTTAGAATAAATGAAGCTGACATTGCATTACATGCCGACGTTACACACTACCCCTGGTTTATTCACATGTTGTATAGTGTTGAGCAAAGTTCTCTAAAATTCGATTCGGCTGCTTTAACAAATAAAATAAAAAAATTAGCTACATGACGAATTTCTTCATCATGAAGCGCATTTCTTTGTAATTAGTGAGTGCAATGACATGGAGCGGCGATTGCATCGTTCCCCGTCATTGTACCCGTCAGATCCAATGTTCATCGCTGATCGCGGCATTTGACTTTAATATTTAAGTCTATAATTGAAATAAATAAAATCATACTTACCTCATCCATTTTGAGCATGAAGAGCCCACCACCGCCATCTTGATTGAATATCATCCACATCATACGTCGCCACATGCAGGATTTCGTGTGATCTTCAATCACGATGGCGGTGGTGGGCTCTTCATGCTCAAAATGATGAGGTAAGTACAGTATGATTTTTTTATTTATTTTTTTACCCAATTTCAGGGAAAATCGATTGGGTACCACTCACCACGAGGAAATTCAGCTTTGCAGTGAATCTAATTTTCACAGACATTTGGATTGAAGTCCACTTCGTGCACCCTGATTCGCTCAACACTAGTTGCATCCATACAGTGCATTAGTTCAGTTTGATCACCCAGCACAACTTCTCCTTGTGCTTGCCGGCTGCAGCTCATCTGTACCTTTATAGCAGCATTGCTGGGTCTCTTAAATAGATATTAGGCACATCACTAACATATACTATCAATCATAGATAGGTGTGGGTCTCACCTTTTAGACCCACTCCCATCTCTAGAACGCACCCTCTGAAGTGAAGAAGAGCGCACAGTACAAGCATGGTCTCCATTCACCTTTATGGAAGTGCTGGCTTGACTATTTCTGGCAGTTCCACAATGGTGAATGGAGAGGTGGCCGTCCATGCGAGGTGTGCTCTCCATTCGCTGCTATGGGATTTCTGAAAATAGCTGAGCTCACTTGCTTGGCTATTTTCAGAACTTCCATTGAAATGAATGGAGAACATGTAGCACATTCTCCTTCACTTTAGGACCCAGTTATGGAGAAAGGACAGGGTCCCAGAGGTGGGACAAGCACCTATCTGATATTGATGGCATATCCTAGAAATATGCAATCAGTATATGAGTTGGTGTGACCCTTTTACTGATCCATCAATGCAGCACTAGCAGACAGTGATTGCAGTGCACTTGAATCTTCTCTGATTGGAGTTGTCTGCTTCTCAAATAGAGATCTCAGTATCTAAGGTGTATGACAGAAGAAGGGGGCTCTCACCTCACATTTACCTTTTTTTGCAGTTCTATGTATGTACATGTGCACGAATAACCAACTTTAATTTACTTGGGCTGTAGATCCTGACATGAGTGAGACATTAGTCACATATACCCCACTACACCACCACCACTGTAAGTAGCAGTAGTGGTAGAGTATAATCTCCAGCCCAGCTCAGCTGGACTCCCCTGCATAACAGAAACGCAACGGATCTGTTTTGCAGCCCATAGACTTCTATTATGACGGAATGAATAACGGAATGCCTCTAAAGGCATTCCGTCATACAATTGCGTTAAGGTCCATGGTAACGGAATCCATAACTCAATTCACCTTTTACAGGTAAACAAAGCGTGAACGAATTTCAAAATATGAAATTTGCTCATCTCTTACAGGTAACCCTTGCAGCCAGCTGTCTGCATTCTTCTCCACAGCTTCCATTCTTTGACCGTATACTGATCAACTGTTACTTTTGACATCAAAAAGTTAATTATCTTCTTTTTGATGCTGGGGAAAGTCCAACTTCATAAATATATCCCCCCCCCCCTGTCTCCTCCACTCCGGTATATCAAACTTACCAGCTTTTGAATGCCAGACATCAAAGACAATCACAAAGTAGCCTGTTGGTTGGCTTGTGAGCATGATCGCAACTGTGACTGCTACAACACCTATAAGTCACGCCACAGATATTGTCCAATCAAACTTTTTTTCAACTAGACCGGGACAAGATGGTTTGGCATTTCTGTTTCCATTGTATATAATATCAGAGATGACTATAACATCCTGATTCTAATCCATGATTAGAATATTATATATGATACTTTATGTACTGCAGCCATTATATATTACTATTTACTACTCTTTTCCACAACAGTATTATCCAGCAGTTCTGAGACCAATGGCCTGGTGTGTCCGTCATGCCAGTCTGAGTCTTTCCCCACGTGTGACTCTTCAGTAACCGTAACTTGTACTGGTAATAATAATAAATGTCTTTTCATGACAACAGAAATGACAGGTAAGTCTTTTTGAATCTAATATTTTAGGATTAATCATTATTATGTCTATTATTTTCTTGTTTGTATAGATCTAAAAAAAAAATCAGATACAGAGATACAAATCCTCTGTATAGACATACTATTTGCCTGCAGCCACCACTAGGGGGAGCTCACTGAAAATGTATATTTTTTTTTATAAAGGGGTTTCTGGAAGTTAAATATTGACATCGTATCCACAGAATAGGTCATCAACATCAGATTGGTGAGGTTTACTGGCACCCCCACTTATCAGCTTTGGGCATGGGCAGACTTTAAAGTAGCCCCGGGAAAAAAATTAAAAACGTAAGCGTGGCCCCATGTTGTAGGCGGGCAACACAAGTAGGCAATCCCAGCAATACCATAGCGCAAAATACCATCCCATTATATACCACAGTGCAACACAATTTATTGCGCCAAAATCTGAACCACTGTGATGACCATCAGTAGATGACATTTTCTATCCTACTCCTGAAGTTTTCTCAGGTTAAGATATGGAGCAGCGTGCTTAGGAGGGGAAATGGGGGGGTTACAGCAGTTGAATTCAGGAGGGCATGTGTAGTCGCTGCCCGGGTACATGAGTATCTCATTCCTCACAGAATTAATTAATGCTGACAGCTAATTGTGAGGAGTGAGGAGGGCTTGGGCAGCCTCCTGGGCATCAGCCGACAGGGAAATATTTCCCTGTAAGGTCTATAGCCAGTCCGCCCCTGACTGTGGAAAGGGGCCACAGTGCTCAACCTCTTCCTTGGCCTGAGATGTCATGTCCATCAGTCACATCACCTGTTGGTGAAGTCAATAGGGGTGAGATGCAATACGAAGCACAGCCACTATACAAAGCATGACACTGGGCTTGGTATACTCAAATGCTAGAGACCCTGTGAGAGCACTGGAATCCCTTCAACGAGTACATTGGCAGGAGGACGGAAGGTAGACCCCCCATTGATCAGATATTGATGACCTATCGTGAGGATAGGTTCACCGATGTTTAAATATGTGACCATAAATGTACTTATTTTTTAAACCATGTAATATGTAAAAAAAAAAAATGGGGGAATTTTGGATTTTTTTTCCATGTTGCTATCCATAGATTAACTCTTCAGTAGACATCTCATAGCATGAAAGTACGGATTACAATGACAGATATCACCTTTGTATAGATAACATCACAATAGGTTATAGACGCCGTCTATCTACTCCACCTACCTGCACAATTACCTCTGCACAGGTCACAGAGCAAGCCTACACAAATCTCCCATAGTAATCTATGAGGTCAGCTCCAGTCTTTGGCCCATGTGGCTGCTGTCAAAGAAGAGGAAGTATTGATATGTTTTAAGCCTAATGGCCAGTGTGAAAATTGTATGAGTTATAGGATTTTTTAAATATAGACAGTGAAATGAAAAATTTAAAAATATCAACAAAAATTCTAAACAAAAACTATAATGATAATATTTCAGCAGGACAAAACTCACAGTTATCAATCATTAAGGGATGTGCAACAGAAAGCTACTGTGTCCTTGGGAACTACTCCTATACTATTTATGGTCTAACAACCAACATTGCCATAGTCTGCTCCGGTGACCAGACTACAGCCGCTACTCCAACTCGTGTCCAGACTACAGCCGCTACTCCAACTCGTGTCCAGACTACAGCTGTTAATCCAATCTGCTTCAATTGAGGCATAAGTGTCCAGAAAATTGTCCTGACTCCGGCCGTTGTGTGTCTTCTACTGCTGAAATGGCTTTTCTAGAAGATTTACAGGTCCATGTGGCCGATGCTGACATTCCTGTCATTGTCAGATATTTCCAGATTGTTTTACTATAAAATTTGAAAATCCAAATGTCGACGTCATGAAGATGCAATACATACAAGTTGTCAGTTGGCTATTGGTTTACAAAGGGGTTTGGTGCTTTGTTCTCTTGGAATCATTCTAGCTGTAGCCGGTGAATAATCCCCTCAATAAATCAGAATCTTGCTACTACAGATGAGTCTACGTTTTTGTTAAAGACTCCAATTTCTCGCAAAATAAATTCAACACAAAATCACAACATGCTAGCAAAATGCTATAAAGGGAAACTTACTTACCTGCCTCTCAACGCTGACTCCCTTCTCCTTCTCCTCCCGGCCTGCAATGCGGAGCATCACTGTCCGGAAGGAGGAGGAGCAGGAAGTCGGCACCAGAAAGCAGGTAAGTAGATTTCCTCTTACAGGTCTGGCCAAGAGAGGGTGGGGGAGTGGTTGGGGGGGGGGGGGGTGTTGCTAAAAACAAAAAACATTCTTGCATAACCCCTTTAAGGGCTGCAGTTCCTCACAACTATTGGGTGGTCAGACATAGACACATGTAAGATAAACATTGGGATATGATGAGCCAAGAGAAAAGGTAAGGCAGAACATACGGTATCTATATGAGATTTCACAAATGTTCCTTCATGTACAGTAGAAAATTGATATATTTTTTTTCTTTTTGAATGGAACATATGATCTGTGTCTACTAAGTGCTCTACTATAGACGTTGCACACCCTATAGCAGGCGTGCTCAACCTGCAGCCTTCAGCTGTTGCAAAACTACAACTGCCAGCATGCCCGAACAGCCTACAGCTATCAGCCTACAGCAGGGCATTGTGGCAGTTGTAGTTTTACAACAGCTGGAGGGCCGCAGGTTGAGCATGGCTGCCCTAAAGCTACAGATAAATAGTGATGGAAAAACATTGGCCGGGACGATTCGCAAACGCTCGTTCGTGATCAAATGTTCGCAAACCGCAAGTTTGCGGTGGTCCCCATTGACTTTAATAGCAGGAGAACCTGGAAAACCTTCAGGTCATATTTGCAGCCACCAAATACAAACTATGAGTGCACAAATAGTCCCACAACATGGACAGTGACATAACAGAGGGGGATCAATGACAAAAATTCCCACAAAAAAATATGTATTTTAATCAGGGGCCATTTTTATGCGTCTTAAAGGGAAACTCTAAAAAATGTGCCCTGCTGGTGCCTAGAGGAATTGTATTTCCTTTCTGTTTGATGTATACAAATGTGCAGCTATCTCTGTTCATTTATTTTTTTTCAATGCGAAAATCGCATAGTTAAATTTTGTATAATGCGCATGCGCAAAAAGGGCGTGGCCTAGTCTAGCAACTGGATTGAACTACCCGAAGTTTGATGCGATTTGAAAAGATGATTGGAAGCAAATTTCGCGACAGTGAGGAAGAACCCCTGATCACTGTAAGTAATTTCACATTACACCAGTGTATTTGATTACATTTCACATGCATGTCAGACCAATCGCTTTATATGCAGATAGAGTGTTATAAAATATTCGCGATTGCAAAAATTGTCACTTATGATGCAAATATCTTTTTCGATATACGTACCTACAACTTCACTTTTTATCAGTTATAAGTAGATATTACTGATTGGTGCACTAAGTATTGCTGTAACGTCACAGCACTATGTCTGTAGCATGTACGCATGGACAACATAGAAATATCTCTCACATGCACATTGCACATTTATTTTCCTGCCGCACACTATACACCCCCCCCACACACACACACACAAACATAGTCTATATATTAGATTTTTTTTGTTCTGTTGATCAGGACTCAGGAGAAGCTTTCTTTGTCTTACCGCCAGTATTTGCTGGTTACCCAGGGTGCACCACGGGGAGGCGAACCAGCTTTACACCCCATACCGTACCGTCACTTCACTAGACAGGTACATCTCTGCTCAGCTGGCCAATATCCGATTGCTCAGACCCCATACACATACAATCGCAATACAATCCGACCTTATAACGGTAACAGTAGATCTATTATTTCCCCTTCAAATACTTATATACTTTTTGCTGTTTTGTTGAGAACATTATTTTCAATACTTGTATTCCAAAAAATTGGGATTATATGCTTGCATCTTCATCCTGCAGCGCATGTTGGTGCGGGTGTATGACCGCTCAGGGGTCCAGGCTGAAAAGCAGCAAATTGTCCGGGCGCTCCATTATGAGCTCATTTGGAAATTTAATGCCACGCACCCAAAGATGGCCATCATAAAAAAAAATGGTCGGATCTCAAGAGGAGGAGCTTTCAGCGGATTGAAGACCCAGGTACAATGCTTACATTACTTTTGTATCTCTTGCCAACACTCTGTAATGTATATATATACGGTTATGCAAATTAGTATTTCATCCCTTTACAAATGATTATTTACTACCTGGTGTGACACTTAGCAAATCAGCCGGTTACATCATACATCTCTACCTCGCCATGAGTATATATATATATATATATATATATATATATTTATACACACAGCGAGGTATAGATTTAGGATGTAACCAGCTGATTTTGTACATGTGACGAGTGAACGGTCACTGGGGCTGCTGGAGAAGCCTGAGGCCTAGCCTCCTTCCTACGGACTATGGACCCAGAACTATGGAGACCCCCCTCATACCTCTTGGGGTTAGGGATCATGCACATTACCGTGTGCCAGCCATTGCCTTATTGCGTCCCGCATACGGTGGGTCCGCAATAAACTGGCACCAGCTGTGTGCATCACGAATTGCGGACCCATTCGCTTCAATGGGTCTGCGATCCGGGAGATGCGGAACGGAGGCACGGATCAGAAGCCCACGGAAGCACTACGGTGTGCTTCCGTTGGTTTACTGTACGTGCCTTCGCACCGCAAAATAGTAGTGCATGCACTACTTTTTTGTGGTGTGGACAGATCACAGACCCATTCAAGTTTAATGGGTCTGGATCTGTCTGCGGCAGCCGCACGGATGTAGCCGTGCATTGCTGTCCCCAATGCATGGAACGGCCAGCACACGGTCGTGTGCATGAGCCCTTAGAGGGAACTATCAACCCTGATTAATGTGCAGAGTTTATAGGCCGCATCTTTCCTATTGCCCATTAAAGTTGCATGGTGTCAATCCATTAACCTAAAAAGGGCTAAATCTGCACTGAGACTCCCAATGAATGTGTTAGTTTACTTGTCCCTTTCTTTTATTGTGTTAGTAATGGGATTAAGCTAGATGACTCTAGAAGTAGCTGATGTAGAGGAGTAGATCACCCAATGATACACTCGGGAGATAATCCCATCACATGGGTCTCCTCTCTCCCTATTGTTTCATCAAGACACTGGGGAGGGGATGTCTGTTTGACTGCTGTTCGTTTGATTGAGTTATTTTGTTTGACTTTTTGAACTGTATATATAATGATTTGGTCTTTAAAAAAGGGAGTTCTTGATTTACTCTTCAACATTGGTGTTGCCTGATGATTGAGGAGTTTAGCGTTCTGTCCTCATATATTGGCTATGTCCAATTATTAGGCAGGTTTAGACTGAGGACACTGGAATTCGGGTTCCAGTGGAGGGGAAGCTGTTTTCTGCCGGAGGTACCCAGTCAGGGTACTAGATGGTCCGTCACAGTACGTTTCACACACACATAAATATATATTTTTGTGTGTGTGTATAAAAATATAAACTGCAATCATGATTCTGTATTCCAGTAAGCGGCCCCATCCATCATTGCATTAGATATATTCCACACTTAACTCCTTAATGCCCGACGACATACATACATGTACGTCAGATCTGGGTGTGACTTCAGGAGCTGACCGCGGCACGTGCGAGTATCAGAAATGTGTGGTGTGTCCATCGGGTTCTCGTGCCGCTGTGACGGGGACCCGGTGGCAGGGACGGTAGCCCGATGCTTTCATTAGACATCGTGGGTGCCTTCCGGGAGGGCCTGTGAGATCCAGCCCCCTGTATTACACTGTGTAATACACTTACAGCCAATGCATGGCAATACAGAAGTTTTTTTAATGTTTTGTGAAGGGGATCAGACCCCCAAAAGTTGAAATCCAAGAGGGGGACAAAAAATAAACAGGAAAAAAGTTTAAAAAAAAAAAAAAAGTAAAAAAAAAATATAAATTAATTTTCAAGTGAAAAAAATAATGTCCCTTTCCTAAGATAAAGTTAAATATTATATATTGCCGTGTCCGTATTTACCGGCTCTATAAAAATATCACATGCTCTAACCCCTCCAGGGAACACTTTAAAAAAAATAAACATAAAAACTGTGCTAAATAAAACATATTTTTGGCACAGTACATCACTAAAAGTGCAACACCAAGTGATCAAAAAGGCGTATGACCCCCAAAATAGTACAAATCTAACAGTCACCCCCTACCTAAGACAATCACTCAAAAAATAGAACTAATAATGCTCTCAGACTATGGAGACACTAAACCATGATTATTTTCAGTTCAAAAATGCTATTATTGTGTAATATTCAAATCCCCCCCCAAAAAGGATACATGTTAGATATCGGCACGTCTGTAATAACCAGATGTATAAAATTATCACATGACGTAACCCCTCAGGTGCACACTATTACAAAATTTTTTAAATAAAACTGTGTCAAAAAAGCCATTTTGTGTTATCTTACATCACAAAAAGTGTAATACCAACTGATCAAATTTTAGGTAATTTTTTTTATTTTTCTTAAAAATAGCAAAGAAATTGTGTGACTCACTGTCATGAAATACAATATTTGACGAGCAAACAATCTCAGAATGGCTAGGATAAGTAAAAGCGTTTTAAAGTTACTACCGCATTAAAGTGACACATGTCCGATTTGCTAAAAATGGCCAGGGCAGAAAGGTGAAAAATGGCCCAGTCATTAAGGGGTAAATTTGCATTTGTTATGAGTTTTGAGTTGTTTGTCTACATTATGAACATTGTGTGATTACAGGGGTTCTACTTCCCTCTGTACGGACATCTACAGAGAAGATGGAGGTGGTTGTAGTGTCGGCAGAGGAGGAGGAGGACGACGAGGAAGAACAGGCAGGACCCTATCAGCATGTAGATGCTTCACCACCATCTGATGTGGGGGAAAATGTGGAGGTGGAGGCCGAAGAGGCATCTCCCTATAAGAGGCCGCATACCCCCCGCAGCTCCTGATGAGGAAGAAGAAGAGGAGAAGGAAGTTGTCCACTGCCCCCACCAGGAGGGTAAATATGTGCACACAGTATTATAATTTTGTATCCATAACATGTACAGAAAAAAAGGGCCAAAAGGGCCAACTCTGTAATCTACATAAAAACCAATAAATAACCAACTAAATCACATTATACTTTACATAATTCTCACAAACTAACCAACTAAATACAATTATACTCTACTAAAATAACACTAACAAACCAACTAAATAACATTATATTATACTGAACTATCACTAAGTAACTAACCAACTATATAAATCATCATAAATACCATTAACTAATGAATTATAATGTAAATCGTCAGTGCTTTAATGTCACGGCCATGGCTATGACCGTGACTCCTGAACCGCATGCGGTTGTCAGCGGTTTTCTTTGGTGTTCAATCACAGGTGAGGGCTGTGGTATTTGCCTCACCTGTGGTTGCCGCTGGCAACAGTGTGTATGTGGCAGCGTAGCAGGCTGAGCTGTGCCATTGCAGCTCGCTACGTTGTGCATGCGGTTTTGTGTTATGTGTGTATGTGTGCACTTCCTTTTTATGTTATTGTGTGCACATCTCCTTTAAGTGGTGTTTTCCCTTCCCTGGTGTTGGAAGGGTTAATCTCCTTCCTAGTGTGTGTGTGCACTGGGTGTGTCCGACTGTGGGGTGTGGCTTCTTGGCCTATAAAGCCTCACTGCTTTTGCAGGCCTGCAGGTTGCTTCAGCCATGCTTAGCTGAGAGCAGCCTCATGTCTTTATTACCTGCCAGTAAGAGCCACCCCTGTGGTCATAACCATAATGTCGCTTTAAGTTATTTCTAGTTATGTGTGATGTCCGTGTGATGTTTTATATGTGATTTTGTGCAGCTATGGATCTGGGTCCCTGTGTGGGGATGCGTTTGTGATCTGCACCCTGCTAACACAGGGATCCAGTCAGCAAGGCTGTGGCAGGTAGGTGGAACTCTTTGTTCACCTGCCATATCCATAGAGCTGTTTATGTTTCCCCTTTTCCTGCAGCTTGGCCGTTGAGACTCCTGCTCCTCCGTGTCTAGGAGGAGTGGGCTTGTCTTACTCAGCTCCTAGGTGAGGGTCATCTTGAGGGCTAGCAGGGACTTTTAGGTTCCGGAGCATGGGCCCTCCTACCATCAAGGTTGGCTCATGTAGCTAGGAGCCAGGGTCAGGTTAGGGATGCGTTTAGGAGGTGACCTGCTCCCTAATCCTGTCTTCATGGCCAAGCAGCCGTAACATCACCGGGCTTCACACGGCTGAGGATTTCCCCCATCCTCAGCCGTGACATTTAACAAGTACTCCCCACAATGCACTAATTGCCTCTTAAACTTAATTGAAAGTAATTTTAATATTTTTTTTTAAATCCTAACAGTTCTCACTAAATAAAAATAAAAATGATCCAGCTACAGTGGGACGACCAAGCCGCAATGCTGGAAATTAAAAACCAGCAAAAAAGAAAAGTTATGGAACAGCAAAGGAGGATCCAATAGCAGTAGTTGCTTCTGGAGAAGAAGGTCAATCATCTGGAGGAGCAGCATCAAAAGGGGCTCCAGGAGTTGCTGGACCTCAAGAAGCAGCTAAAAAAAAGTTGCCTTAGAGGCGTGTTTGTTCCTTTAAATTGTTGATACATTTTTATGTTTGGTTCTGATGTGTGCTTTTGTTTTTTGATATTGTTATGTTTTTGATTAATTTTAACCTATAAGGTTGCAGGGAGGCCCATTTAGTACTGGGGCAAACTCATCAGGATCTGGAAAGACAGCAGCAGCAGATAAAGGTAACCTTGGAGTATAAGATCTACACATAGGTCAACATGATCAGAACAGACAGCAGCAGCAGTTACATGGTAATGGTCGAGTCTAAGGCCTACACATAGCTTGGCCTCACTCAGCATGAACACAGCAGCAGCAGCAGCAGGTTCTTTGTTTGTAGCAGGAATGTGTTCCCAGGAATGGATACCAACCAGACCTGTGCAACACCAAAAATAAACTTAAACACCTCTGACAGCAGCAGGTTATGCAAATATTTTAAATGGTGGATAGAGTTGAGCGGACACCTGGAAGTTCTTCGGGTTCGAAGGGTTTGGCAAAAACTTACAAAAAGGTTCAAGTTCTAGACCCGAACTTGACCCAAATTTGAACCCGAACCTGAACCCCAAGTCAATGGGGACACAAACTTTGGAGCACTAAACTGGTTCTAAAAAAGTCATCTAAAGGGCTAGATGGCTGAAAAAAGGCAGCAAAATGTGGTTAAGAGTATGGCAATTGCTCTGCAAACAAATGTGGACAGAGAAATGACTTACAATAACATAAAATACGTAAAAATAAAAAATAATAATTTTGATATAGTAGGAGGATGTCTATATGGAGTAGGGGGTTGAGGAGGCGGTGGATGTGGCGATGTAGGTGGAAGCGGCAGTGGAGGAGGAGGTAGCCAACACTGGTTTGGTTGGCGACCTCTTCCTCCTCCTCTGCCTTCGCCTTGTGCTTAAACTGAGCCCCCGCTGTCAGGTGGAAATGCCATCAGTAGAGTTGAGCGAACACCTAAATGTTCGGGTTCGAGACGTTCGGCCGAACTTCCCGGAAATGTTCGGGTTCGGGATCCGAACCCGACCAGAACTTCGTCCCGAACCCGAACCCCATTAACCACCTCCGGACCGCCTAACGCAGGATCGCGTTCCGGAGGTGGCAGCGCTGCGCACAGTCACGCATATACGCGTCATCTCGCGAGACGCGAGACTTCCTGTGAACGCGCGCACACAGGCGCGCGCGCTCACAGGAACGGAAGGTAAGAGAGTTGATCTCCAGCCTGCCAGCGGCGATCGTTCGCTGGCAGGCTGGAGATGTGTTTTTTTTAACCCCTAACAGGTATATTAGACGCTGTTTTGATAACAGCGTCTAATATACCTGCTACCTGGTCCTCTGGTGGTCCCCTTTGTTTGGATCGACCACCAGAGGACACAGGTAGCTCAGTAAAGTAGCACCAAGCACCACTACACTACACTACACCCCCCCCCGTCACTTATTAACCCCTTATTAGCCCCTGATCACCCCTAATCACCCCTGATCACCCCATATAGACTCCCTGATCACCCCCCTGTCATTGATTACCCCCCCTGTCATTGATCAACCCCCTGTAAAGCTCCATTCAGACGTCCGCATGATTTTTACGGATCCACTGATAGATGGATCGGATCCGCAAAACGCATCCGGACGTCTGAATGAAGCCTTACAGGGGCGTGATCAATGACTGTGGTGATCACCCCATATAGACTCCCTGATCACCCCCCTGTCATTGATTACCCCCCTGTCATTGATTACCCCCCTGTAAAGCTCCATTCAGACGTCCGCATGATTTTTACGGATCCACTGATAGATGGATCGGATCCGCAAAACGCATCCGGACGTCTGAATGAAGCCTTACAGGGGCATGATCAATGACTGTGGTGATCACCCCATATAGACTCCCTGATCACCCCCCTGTAAAGCTCCATTCAGATGTCCGCATGATTTTTACGGATGCACTGATACATGGATCGGATCCGCAAAACGCATCCGGTCGTCTGAATGAAGCCTTACAGGGGCATGATCAATGACTGTGGTGATCACCCCCCTGTCATTGATTACCCCCCTGTAAAGCTCCATTCAGATGTCCGCATGATTTTTACGGATGCACTGATAGATGGATCGGATCCGCAAAACGCATCCGGACGTCTGAATGAAGCCTTACAGGGGCATGATCAATGACTGTGGTGATCACCCCCCTGTCATTGATTACCCCCCTGTAAAGCTCCATTCAGATGTCCGCATGATTTTTACGGATGCACTGATAGATGGATCGGATCCGCAAAACGCATCCGGACGTCTGAATGAAGCCTTACAGGGGCATGATCAATGACTGTGGTGATCACCCCATATAGACTCCCTGATCACCCCCCTGTCATTGATTACCCCCCTGTAAAGCTCCATTCAGATGTCCGCATGATTTTTACGGATGCACTGATAGATGGATCGGATCCGCAAAACGCATCCGGACGTCTGAATGAAGCCTTACACGGGCGTGATCAATGACTGTGGTTATCACCCCATATAGACTCCCTGATCACCCCCCTGTCATTGATCACCCCCCTGTCATTGATCACCCCCCCTGTCATTGATCACCCCCCCTGTCATTGATCACCCCCCCTGTCATTGATCACCCCTCTGTAAGGCTCCATTCAGATATTTTTTTGGCCCAAGTTAGCGGAATTTTATTTTTTTTTTCTTACAAAGTCTCATATTCCACTAACTTGTGTCAAAAAATAAAATCTCACATGAACTCCCCATACCCCTCACGGAATCCAAATGCGTAAAATTTTTTAGACATTTATATTCCAGACTTCTTCTCACGCTTTAGGGCGCCTAGAATGCCAGGGCAGTATAAATACCCCACATGTGACCCCATTTCGGAAAGAAGACACCCCCAGGTATTCCGTGAGGGGCATATTGAGTCCATGAAAGATTGAAATTTTTGTCCCAAGTTAGCGGAACGGGAGACTTTGTGAGAAAAAAATAAAAAATATCAATTTCCGCTAACTTGTGCCAAAAAAAAAAAATTTCTATGAACTCGCCATGCCCCTCATTGAATACCTTGGGGTGTCTTCTTTCCAAAATGGGGTCACATGTGGGGTATTTATACTGCCCTGGCATTCTAGGGGCCCCAAAGCGTGAGAAGAAGTCTGGTATCCAAATGTCTAAAAATGCCCTCCTAAAAGGAATTTGGGCACCTTTGCGCATCTAGGCTGCAAAAAAGTGTCACACATCTGGTATCGCCGTACTCAGGAGAAGTTGGGGAATGTGTTTTGGGGTGTCATTTTACATATACCCATGCTGGGTGAGAGAAATATCTTGGTCAAATGCCAACTTTGTATAAAAAAATGGGAAAAGTTGTCTTTTGCCAAGATATTTCTCTCACCCAGCATGGGTATATGTAAAATGACACCCCAAAACACATTCCCCAACGTCTCCTGAATACGGCGATACCACATGTGTGACACTTTTTTGCAGCCTAGGTGGGCAAAGGGGCCCATATTCCAAAGAGCACCTTTAGGATTTCACAGGTCATTTACCTACTTACCACACATTAGGGCCCCTGGAAAATGCCAGGGCAGTATAACTACCCCACAAGTGACCCCATTTTGGAAAGAAGACACCCCAAGGTATTCCGTGAGGGGCATGGCGAGTTCCTAGAATTTTTTATTTTTTGTCACAAGTTAGTGGAAAATGATGATTTTTTTTTTTTTTTTTTTTTCCATACAAAGTCTCATATTCCACTAACTTGTGACAAAAAATAAAAAGTTCCATGAACTCACTATGCCCATCAGCGAATACCTTGGGGTCTCTTCTTTCCAAAATGGGGTCACTTGTGGGGTAGTTATACTGCCCTGGCATTCTAGGGGCCCAAATGTGTGGTAAGGAGTTTGAAATCAAATTCTGTAAAAAATGACCTGTGAAATCCGAAAGGTGCTCTTTGGAATATGGGCCCCTTTGCCCACCTAGGCTGCAAAAAAGTGTCACACATCTGGTATCTCCGTAATCGGGAGAAGTTGGGGAATGTGTTTTGGGGTGTCATTTTACATATACCCATGCTGGGTGAGAGAAATATCTTGGCAAAAGACAACTTTTCCCATTTTTTTATACAAAGTTGGCATTCGACCAAGATATTTATCTCACCCAGCATGGGTATATGTAAAAAGACACCCCAAAACACATTCCTCAACTTCTCCTGAGTACGGAGATACCAGATGTGTGACACTTTTTTGCAGCCTAGGTGGGCAAAGGGGCCCACATTCCAAAGAGCACCTTTCGGATTTCACAGGTCATTTACCTACTTACCACACATTTGGGCCCCTAGAATGCCAGGGCAGTATAACTACCCCACAAGTGACCCCATTTTGGAAAGAAGAGACCCCAAGGTATTCGCGGATGGGCATGGTGAGTTCATGGAAGTTTTTATTTTTTGTCACAAGTTTGTGGAATATGAGACTTTGTATGAAAAAAAAAAAAAAAAAAAAATCATCATTTTCCACTAACTTGTGACAAAAAATAAAAAATTCTAGGAACTCGCCATGCCCCTCACGGAATACCTTGGGGTGTCTTCTTTCCAAAATGGGGTCACTTGTGGGGTAGTTATACTGCCCTGGTATTCTAGGGGCCCAAATGTGTGGTAAGGAGTTTGAAATCAAATTCAGGAAAAAATGAGGAGTGAAATCCGAAAGGTGCTCTTTGGAATATGGCCCCTTTGCCCACCTAGGCTGCAAAAAAGTGTCACACATCTGGTATCCCCGTACTCAGGAGAAGTTGAGGAATGTGTTTTGGGGTGTCTTTTTACATATACCCATGCTGGGTGAGATAAATATCTTGGTCAAATGACAACTTTGTATAAAAAAATGGGAAAAGTTGTCTTTTGCCAAGATATTTCTCTCACCCAGCATGGGTATATATAAAATGACACCCCAAAACACATTCCCCACCTTCTCCTGAGTACGGAGATACCAGATGTGTGACACTTTTTTGCAGCCTAGGTGGGCAAAGGGGCCCATATTCCAAAGAGCACCTTTCGGATTTCACAGGTCATTTTTTACTGAATTTGATTTCAAACTCCTTACCACACATTTGGGCCCCTAGAATGCCAGGGCAGTATAACTACCCCACAAGTGACCCCATTTTGGAAAGAAGAGACCCCAAGGTATTCGCTGATGGGCATAGTGAGTTCATAGAACTTTTTATTTTTTGTCACAAGTTAGTGGAATATGAGACTTTGTAAGAAAAAAAAAAAAAAAAAAAATCATCATTTTCCGCTAACTTGTGACAAAAAATAAAAAGTTCTATGAACTCACTATGCTCATCAGCGAATACCTTAGGGTGTGTACTTTCAGAAATGGGGTCATTTGTGGGGTGTTTGTACTGTCTGGGCATTGTAGAACCTCAGGAAACATGACAGGTGCTCAGAAAGTCAGAGCGGCTTCAAAAAGCGGAAATTCACATTTTTGTACCATAGTTTGTAAACGCTATAACTTTTACCCAAACCATTTTTTTTTTACCCAAACATTTTTTTTTTATCAAAGACATGTAGAACTATAAATTTAGAGCAAAATTTCTATATGGATGTCGTTTTTTTTTGCAAAATTTTACAACTGAAAGTGAAAAATGACATTTTTTTGCAAAAAAAATCGTTAAATTTCGATTAATAACAAAAAAAGTAAAAATGTCAGCAGCAATGAAATACCACCAAATGAAAGCTCTATTAGTGAGAAGAAAAGGAGGTAAAATTCATTTGGGTGGTAAGTTGTATGACCGAGCAATAAACGGTGAAAGTAGTGTAGGTCAGAAGTGTAAAAAGTGGCCTGGTCTTTCAGGGTGTTTAAGCACTGGGGGCTGAGGTGGTTAAAGTCAATGGGGACCTGAACTTTTCGGCACTAAAAAGGCTGTAAAACAGAGGGCTTCAAAAGGCAGCACAATGTAGTTAAATCCCCTGCAAACAAATGTGGATAGGGAAATGAATTAAAATAAAAATAAATAAAAATTAACCAATATCAATTGGAGAGAGGTCCCATAGCAGAGAATCAGGCTTCATGTCACCCACCACTGGAACAGGCCACTGTCAGATATTTAGACCCCGGCACTTAGACAGAGGAGAGAGGTCCCATTGCAGAGAATCAGGCTTCATGTCATAGCATAGAATCAGGCTTCATGTCATAGCAGAGAATCAGGCTTCATGTCACCCAACACTGGAACAGGCCACTGTCAGAAAGTTTTAGGCCCCGGCACCCAGACAGAGGAGAGAGGTCCCATAGCAGAGAATCAGGCTTCATGCCATAGCAGAGAATCATGCTTCAAGTCACCCACCACTGGAACAGGCCATTGTCAGATATTTTTAAGCCCCAGCACCCAGACAGAGGAGAGAGGTCCCATAGCAGAGAATCAGGCTTCATGCCATAGCAGAGAATCATGCTTCATGTCACCCAACACTGGAACAGGCCATTGTCAGATATTTTTGGCCCCGGCACCCAGACAGAGGAGAAAGGTCCCATAGCAGAGATTCAGGCTTCATGTCATAGCAGAGAATCATGCTTCATGTCATAGCAGAGAATCAGGCTTCATGTTATAGCAGAGAATCAGGCTTCATGTCATAGCAGAGAATCAGGCTTCATGTCATAGCAGAGAATCAGGCTTCATGTCACCCAACACTGGAACAGGCGACTGTCAGATATTTTTAGGCCCCGGCACCCAGACAGAGAAGAGAGGTCCCATTCAGAGAATCAGGCTTAATGCCATAGCAGAGTATCATGCTTCATGTCACCCACCACTGAAACAGACCATTGTCAGATATTTTTAGGCCCCAGCACCCAGACAGAGGAGAGAGGTCCCATAGCAGAGAATCAGGCTTCATGTCATAGCAGAGAATCAGGCTTCATGTCACCCACCACTTGAACAGGCCATTGTCAGATATTTTTAGGCCCCGGCACCCAGACAGAGGAGAGAGGTACCATAGCAGAGAATCAGGCTTCATGTCATAGCAGAGAATCAGTCTTCATGTCATAGCAGAGAATCAGGCTTCATGTCATAGCAGAGAATCAGGCTTCATGTCATAGCAGAGAATCAGGCTTCATGTCATAGCAGAGAATCAGGCTTCATGTCACCCAACACTGGAACAGGCCACTGTCAGATATTTTTAGGCCCCGGCACCTAGACAGAGGAGAGAGGTCCCATAGCAGAGAATCAGGCTTCATGTCATAGCAGAGAATCAGGCTTCACGTCAGCCAAAACTTGAACAGTCCATTGTCAGATATTTTTAGGCTCGGCACCCAGACAGAGGAGAGAGGTCCCATAGCAGAGAATCAGACATAATGCCATAGCAGAGTATCATGCTTCATGTCACCCATCACTGGAACAGGCCATTGTGAGATATTTTTAGGCCCCAGCACCCAGACAGAGGAGAGAGGTCCCATAGCAGAGAATCAGGCTTCATGTCATAGCAGAGAATCATGCTTCATGTGATAACAAAGAATCAGGCTTTATGTCATAGCAGAGAATCAGGCTTCATGTCATAGCAGAGAATCATGCTTCATGTCACCCAACACTGGAACAGGCCACTGTCAGATATTTTTAGGCCCTGGCACCCAGACAGAGGAGAGAGGTCCCATAGCAGAGAATCAGACATAATGCCATAGCAGAGTATCATGCTTCATGTCACCCATCACTGGAACAGGCCATTGTGAGATATTTTTAGGCCCCAGCACCCAGACAGAGGAGAGAGGTCCCATAGCAGAGAATCAGGCTTCATGTCATAGCAGAGAATCAGGCTTAATGTCATAGCAAAGAATCAGGCTTCATGTCATAGCAGAGAATCAGGCTTCATGTCACCCAACACTGGAACAGGCCACTGTCAGATATTTTTAGGCCCCGGCACCCAGACAGAGGAGAGAGGTCCCATAGCAGAGAATCAGGCTTTGCGTCATAGCAGAGAATCAGGCTTCACGTCAGCCAAAACTGGAACAGTCCATTGTCAGATATTTAGGCCCTGGCACCCAGACAAAGGAGAGAGGTCCCATAGCAGAGAATCAGGCTTCATGTCATAGCAGAGAATCAGGCTTCACGTCACCCAAAACTGGAACAGTCCATTGTCAGATATTTAGGCCCCGGCACCCAGACAGAGGAGAGAGGTCCCATAGCAGAGATTCAGGCTTTATGTCAGCAGAGAATCAGGCTTCATGTCATAGCAGAGAATCAGGCTTTACGTCAGCCAAAACTGGTACAGTACATTGTCAGATATTTAGGCCCCGGCACCCAGACAGAGGAGAGAGGTACCATAGCAGAGAATCAGGCTTCATGTCATCGCAGAGAATCAGTCTTCATGTCATAGCAGAGAATCAGGCTTCATGTCATAGCAGAGAATCAGGCTTCATGTCATAGCAGAGAATCAGGCTTCATGTCATAGCAGAGAATCAGGCTTCATGTCACCCAACACTGGAACAGGCCACTGTCAGATATTTATAGGCCCCGGCACCTAGACAGAGGAGAGAGGTCCCATAGCAGAGAATCAGGCTTCATGTCATAGCAGAGAATCAGGCTTCACGTCAGCCAAAACTTGAACAGTCCATTGTCAGATATTTTTAGGCTCGGCACCCAGACAGAGGAGAGAGGTCCCATAGCAGAGAATCAGGCTTCATGTCATAGCAGAGAATCATGCTTCATGTGATAGCAAAGAATCAGGCTTCATGTCATAGCAGAGAATCATGCTTCATGTCACCCAACACTTGAACAGGCCACTGTCAGATATTTTTAGGCCCTGGCACCCAGACAGAGGAGAGAGGTCCCATAGCAGAGAATCAGACATAATGCCATAGCAGAGTATCATGCTTCATGTCACCCATCACTGGAACAGGCCATTGTGAGATATTTTTAGGCCCCAGTACCCAGACAGAGGAGAGAGGTCCCATAGCAGAGAATCAGGCTTCATGTCATAGCAGAGAATCAGGCTTAATGTCATAGCAAAGAATCAGGCTTCATGTCATAGCAGAGAATCAGGCTTCATGTCACCCAACACTGGAACAGGCCACTGTCAGATATTTTTAGGCCCCGGCACCCAGACAGAGGAGAGAGGTCCCATAGCAGAGAATCAGGCTTTGCGTCATAGCAGAGAATCAGGCTTCACGTCAGCCAAAACTGGAACAGTCCATTGTCAGATATTTAGGCCCTGGCACCCAGACAAAGGAGAGAGGTCCCATAGCAGAGAATCAGGCTTCATGTCATAGCAGAGAATCAGGCTTCACGTCACCCAAAACTGGAACAGTCCATTGTCAGATATTTAGGCCCCGGCACCCAGACAGAGGAGAGAGGTCCCATAGCAGAGATTCAGGCTTTATGTCAGCAGAGAATCAGGCTTCATGTCATAGCAGAGAATCAGGCTTTACGTCAGCCAAAACTGGTACAGTCCATTGTCAGATATTTAGGCCCCGGCACCCAGACAGAGGAGAGAGGTCCCATAGCAGAGAATTAGGCTTCATGTCATAGCAGAAAATCAGGCTTCACGTCAGCCAAAACTGGAACAGTCCATTGTCAGATATTTAGGCTCCGGCACCCAGACAGAGGAGAGAGGTCCCATAGCAGAGATTCAGGCTTCATGTCAGCAGAGAATCAGGCTTCATGTCATAGCAGAGAATCAGGCTTCACGTCAGCCAAAACTGGAACAGTCCATTGTCAGATATTTAGGCCCCGGCACCCAGACAGAGGAGAGAGGTCCCATAGCAGAGAATCAGGCTTTGCGTCATAGCAGAGAATCAGGCTTCACGTCAGCCAAAACTGGAACAGTCCATTGTCAGATATTTTTAGGCCCCGGCACCCAGACAGAGGAGAGAGGTCCCATAGCAGAGAATCAGGCTTCATGTCATAGCAGAGAATCAGGCTTAATGTCATAGCAAAGAATCAGGCTTCATGTCATAGCAGAGAATCAGGCTTCATGTCACCCAACACTGGAACAGGCCACTGTCAGATATTTTTAGGCCCCGGCACCCAGACAGAGGAGAGAGGTCCCATAGCAGAGAATCAGGCTTTGCGTCATAGCAGAGAATCAGGCTTCACGTCAGGCAAAACTGGAACAGTCCATTGTCAGATATTTAGGCCCTGGCACCCAGACAAAGGAGAGAGGTCCCATAGCAGAGAATCAGGCTTCATGTCATAGCAGAGAATCAGGCTTCACGTCACCCAAAACTGGAACAGTCCATTGTCAGATATTTAGGCCCCGGCACCCAGACAGAGGAGAGAGGTCCCATAGCAGAGATTCAGGCTTTATGTCAGCAGAGAATCAGGCTTCATGTCATAGCAGAGAATCAGGCTTTACGTCAGCCAAAACTGGTACAGTCCATTGTCAGATATTTAGGCCCCGGCACCCAGACAGAGGAGAGAGGTCCCATAGCAGAGAATTAGGCTTCATGTCATAGCAGAGAATCAGGCTTCACGTCACCCAAAACTGGAACAGTCCATTGTCAGATATTTAGGCCCCAGCACCCAGACAGAGGAGAGAGGTCCCATAGCAGAGATTCAGGCTTCATGTCAGCAGAGAATCAGGCTTCATGTCATAGCAGAAAATCAGGCTTCACGTCAGCCAAAACTGAAACAGTCCATTGTCAGATATTTAGGCTCCGGCACCCAGACAGAGGAGAGAGGTCCCATAGCAGAGATTCAGGCTTCATGTCAGCAGAGAATCAGGCTTCATGTCATAGCAGAGAATCAGGCTTCACGTCAGCCAAAACTGGAACAGTCCATTGTCAGATATTTAGGCCCCGGCACCCAGACAGAGGAGAGAGGTCCCATAGCAGAGATTCAGGCTTCATGTCAGAAGAGAATCAGGCTTCATGTCATAGCAGAGAATCAGGCTTCACGTCAGCCAAAACTGGAACAGTCCATTGTCAGATATTTTTAGGCCCCGGCACCCAGACAGAGGAGAGAGGTCCCATAGCAGAGAATCAGGCTTCATGTCATAGCAGAGAATCAGGCTTCAAGTCACCCAAAACTGGAACAGTCCATTGTCAGATATTTAGGCCCCGAACCCAGACAGAGGAGAGAGGTCCCATAGCAGAGATTTAGGCTTCATGTCAAAAGAGAATCAGGCTTCATGTCATAGCAGAGAATCAAGCTTCACGTCAGCCAAAACTGGAACAGTCCATTGTCAGATATTTTTAGGCCCCGGCACCCAGACAGAGGAGAGAGGTCCCATAGCAGAGAATCAGGCTTCATGTCATAGCAGAGAATCAGGCTTCACGTCAGCCAAAGCTGGAACAGTCCATTGTCAGATATTTAGGCCCCGGCACCCAGACAGAGGAGAGAGGTCCCATAGCAGAGATTCAGGCTTCATGTCAGCAGAGAATCAGGCTTCATGTCATAGCAGAGAATCAGGCTCCACGTCAGCCAAAACTGGAACAGTCCATTGTCAGAAATTTAGGCCCCGGCACCCAGACAGAGGAGAGAGGTCCCATAGCAGAGATTCAGGCTTCATGTCATAGCAGAGAATCATGCTTCATGTCACCCAACACTGGAACAGGCCACTGTCAGATATTTTGAGGCCCCGGCACCCAGACAGAGGAGAGGTTCATTCAACTTTGGGTTTCCCCGCAATATAATGGTAAAATGAAAATAAAAATATGATTGAATGAGGAAGTGCCCTGGAGTACAATAATATATGGTTAAGGGGAGGTAGTTATAAATGTCTAATCTGCACAAGGGATGGACAGGTCCTGTGGGATCCATGCCTGGTTCATTTTTATGAACGTCAGCTTGTCCACATTGGCTGGCCAGCAACTCCAAGGCATAAAAGGATAGCTCTGGCCACGTGGACAATTTGGAGACCCAGAAGTTGAATGGGGCCGAACCATCATTAAGTACTTGGAGGGGTGTGCACACGTACTGTTCCACCATGTTAGTGAAATGTTGCCTCCTGCTAACACGTTCCATATCACGTGGTGGTGCAGTTAGCTGTGGCGTGTTGACAAAACTTTTCCACATCTCTGCCATGCTAACCCTGCCCTCAGAGGAGCTGGCCGTGACACAGCTGAGTTGGCGACCTCTTGCTCGTTCTCTGCCTTTGCCTTGGGCTTCCACTTGTTCCCCTGTGACATTTGGGAATGCTCTCAGTAGTGCGTCTACCAATGTGCGCTTGTACTCGCGCATCTTCCTATCACGCTCCAGTGCAGGAAGTAAGGTGGGCACATTGTCTTTGTACCGGGGATCCAGCAGGGTGGCAACCCAGTAGTCCGCACACGTTAAAATGTGGGCAACTCTGCTGTTGTTGCGCAGGCACTGCAGCATGTAGTCGCTCATGTGTGCCAGGCTGCCCAGAGGTAAGGAAAAGCTGTCCTCTGTGGGAGGCATATCGTCATCGTCCTGTGTTTCCCCCCAGCCACGCACCAGTGATGGGCCCGAGCTGCGTTGGGTGCCACCCCGCTGTGAACATGTTTCATCCTCATCCTCCTCCACCTCCTCCTCATCCTCGTCCTCCTCGTCCTCCAGTAGTGGGCCCTGTCTGGCCACATTTGTACCTGGCCTCTGCTGTTGCAAAAAACCTCCCTCTGAGTCACTTTGAAGAGACTGGCCTGAAAGTGCTAAAAATGACCCATCTTATTAAGGAGTTCCTGAGCTCCCTGCATCTACCGAACATAACAAAGGAAGACTCTACATATCTTACTAGTCCAATAACGGCAGAAGAAGTGACAAACACTCTTAAAAGTTTCCCACCAGGAAAGAGCCCAGGACCAGATGGTCTGTCCTTGATATATTATAAAAAATTTCAAGACATCTTGATCCCTAGATTTACAGAAGTCTGTAACGCTCTGCTACAGGGTGACTCCATGCCTAGACAGACGCTAGAATCCCATGTCACCTTGATCCCTAAAGAAGGGAAGGACCCCCAGAACTGTGGCAGTTATCGTCCAATTTCCCTCCTGAACCTGGACTTGAAACTATGGCCCAAAATCTTGGCTTGCAGAATGAGTAAGCTTTTGCCAAATCTGATAGGATCAGAACAGTCAGGATTCGTCCAGGGGCGGGAGGGGATGGATAATACTCACAGAATATTTCATGCCATACACATAGCACATAAAAAATGGTTCCCCCTAGCCTTACTAAGCATCGACGCTGAAAAGGCGTTCGACAGGGTCAACTGGATGTTCATGAAAATGACTCTGCAGAGGTTCGCCTTTCCGGATGCATTTATACAGGCGATTCTAACTCTCTACAGAAATCCCTATGCCAGACTAAAAGTAAATGGAACTTTATCGCCGGCCTTCAATATCACCAATGGAACTAGGCAGGGCTGTCCCCTGTCTCCCTCATTGTTCATATTAGTAGTGGAAACACTTTTACAGTTAGTCAGACAGTCAAAAGATATCTCGGGAGTCAAATACGGTCAGAGAGAACTAAAATGCACTGCCTTTGCGGATGACCTATTGTTCCTAGTAAAAGACCCTGAAAAAGGACTAAGCCCCTTGATAGAGAAAATAGATACTTATAGCTCACTGTCAGATTTTAAAGTTAACCACTCCAAATCTGAGCTCCTAAACATATCCCTCCCGAGAACCAAAGAAATGGCCCTGAGGAATCAGCTTCCTTTCCAGTGGACTAAGGGACCGATTAAATACTTAGGGATACATATTCCCAAAGACACCAAAGACTTATATTTACATAACTTTACCCCCCTCTTAAAAGAAATACGGGATCTGCTGCAAACTTACAACCTACCTTATCTCTCCTGGATGGGTAGGAAAAACATTTTAAAAGCCTATGTAATGCCCAAAATTTTATACCTCATGCAGTTAGTTCCAATATGGCTTCCCAAATCCTTTCTCTCAAGCATAAGAAGTATGTTTTCTAAATTCCTATGGAATGGTAGGAAACCTCGGATCTCTCATAGAATCCTGACTAGAAATAAGGAACAAGGGGGTCTAGGACTACCAGATGTTGCTAGCTATTATAAAGCAATACAGCTCAATAGATGGCTGGAACTAGTAGACCCTAAAAGACAACCAGATGTTCAGGCTATATGCAGACAGAGTGCGGGCCAAAGTTTCCAGAAACATTTATGGCTACCAGATAAACACACAAAAAGAGATATAGATGTAGACCCCATGCTCATAGGATTAGGAGAGGTCTGGAGAGAAATGAGCAAAATCCTAGCACCTAATCCATCTCCACTGATGCCGGTAAGCCTCATTCCCGAACTCCTTAATAAAAACAGCAGAGACAAACTGCAGTTATGGTCTTATTTTACATCTATTAAGTTTAGTGAGATCGTGCCTGAGCTGGAATCTTCCATCCTCAAATTGCTTCCAAGCGAGATAGTAGACTCATCAGGATTTTTTCTCATGAAGTCCCATATTAGAGCTGTGTGCGGGGAATTGAAAGAGCAGTACCCACTGCAAAGGTCCATGACTGATTTTGAGAAATTGATGTGCTCACCAATCACAGTCGCAAGAAAGGTTGCAAAGCTTTATCCTTTGGTGGGAGGCCTGGGAGAACCACTGAAACCCCTATATCTTAGGGAATGGGAAAAGGAATTGAACAGAACTCTAAGTGATGCAGAGGTCAAAAGAGTACTAGCAAACTCACATGGATTTTCAATCTGTACACGCTTAAAAGAAAACCACTTCAAATTGCTAACAAGGTGGTATAGAACACCTGACTTCCTTTTCAAGAGAGGATTGTCTGATACAAGGGAGTGTTGGAGATGTGGAGAGGGAGTAGGCACATTATCACATATATGGTGGGAATGTCCCAGAATTAAAGATTATTGGGGAAAAGTAGAAGCAACAATACAGAAACTCACAACCCCAAGTTTCAAACTCAAGTTAGAAATGATAGTTTTATCTCTCCCCGCATCGGATTATGCGCCATCAAAAAAGAACCTAGTTTCGCATCTCCTAGCAGCAGCCAAGATGTTAATTCCTCTACATTGGCTAGATACAGACCCTCCCTCCATACTTGAATGGAAAGCGAAGGTCAACCAAATCTGTAAATTTGAGGAGATGACAGGGTGGATAAATAGGACTCATGATAGGTTTCTGAAGGTGTGGAGCCCTTGGAGATCTCTGGCGGAGGTGCCTCCGGACGGAAACAGTACTAGTAGAAGTAATGCCAATAGCTGAAGAAATAATGTATGTCAAGGCTCCCTTCCATACTCCTCTCCCCCCCCCTTCCCCCCGCCCTGGGAAAGTCTAAGTATTCGATAAAATGAGAACCCATATCTGCTCATAAGTAAGGCATTAAAATGGATATTATGTGGTTTCTTATGTGACTTTCTATGACCATGAAATGCATATTTTGTTACTGTATTCTTTTTGAAAAATTGAAAATAAAGAATTTATAAATAAAAAAATGACCCATCTTCCTCCTCCTCCTCCTGGGCCACCTCCTCTTCCATCATCACCCTAAGTGTTTTCTCAAGGAGACATAGAAGTGGTATTGTAACGCTGATAACGGCGTCATCGCCACTGGCCATGTTGGTGGAGTACTTGAAACAGCGCAACAGGGCACACAGGTCTTGCATGGAGGCCCAGTCATTGGTGGTGAAGTGGTGCTGTTCCGCAGTGCGACTAACCCGTGCGTGCTGCAGCTGAAA